>NC_056743.1:288512638-288672638 GCF_019279795.1 Protopterus annectens
AGCCTCGATGATAACGGACTTTTCTGGAAAAGGTGTTTGGGAGGAACATCCCCCTATCCCTTCTGTTTGAGCAGTTAAAGGATCTCTCCAAAAGAAATGTCCTCAAGGAGGATTTGGAAGAATCTTCTCCTTCATCAAAGTCAGTATCAGTGGTGACAAATTCATGAGGGATATCCAGGTGCCTCTTTTTGCACTTATGCTTCCTGTGTAACTCCTCAGTGGGATGTTTCAGTGAGGACTCAGTAGCTGGGATGGTCTCTTCTAGAGGAGCTGAGTCAAGACTTCGGGTTGCTGGCTGTCCCAAAGGGACAAAAAGAATAGGTTCCAGACCCAGAGAAATCCTTTGGGGAGGGAAGAATCTGTGCTCAAGGGGCAGACTTTTCTCTGTGCTGAGAGAATGCTCTTTCAAAAGTTTCAAAAGCCAAACTCGATAAAGATCTGGGGAACCTAGCCTTAAGAGATGAACCCCCTAACAAAGGCTCAACCCTGGATACTGCACAACTCACTTCCAACACTGATGTTACAGCCTCCAAGAGGGAGGAACAATTCCAAAGGCCACGGTTCCAAACATAGCCTGTTAGAGAAAGTGCGGACCATTCAGCTCTGAGACTTTGACAGCTCTGAAGCAATTGGAGCCAAATGAATCAAAGAACTTATCTCCATCAGGGAATAACAAATCTTAGGCTCTAATGCAGACCTGACCGAAGTGTAAGTTGGATCAAAATGTTCCAATCTGATAGGGTGGATGAGAGAAGAAGCAATAATAGAATGTAGGGAAGTAACCATTCTCCCAGATCTGGTGGTAGCCACAACTGGGATAACCCCCCAGCTGGATCTGGGTCTGAAGAAATCTGATTATCTTGTCCACATCTGCTTCAGTAAGGCTCCTGGATGATCTGGCTGACTGAATAGATGAGGCAGCAGAGACAGGCCTAAAGTGATGGTACAGCTTCTCCTTTAGTATGGGTGAATGGAGCCACAAGGAAATTAGCTATGGTTAGAACTTAGATCGAGTGTTGGACGCAATTACTAATGGATCTGAGAACAGTTTCAGTTCCAAAAGTTTTGTAATTTTTGAAGCCACGGCTGAAGAAGACGTACAATCTGGAGATCTCTTCCTCAAGGTCTTACAGTTTTCATTTTTTCTTTTCTTTTTCCCTAGATTTCTCCCTCATATTTTCAGATGGCTTTGTCAAAGGAGGAGAAAGTACAGTTGTGTACACTTACCATAAATGTAGATGTTCGAGTGTCTTCACTGTTGCAGTCTTTACTGTAGGGTTCCCCCCTGCCGGCAGGCAGTCCTCGGTCGACCAGAATCCCAAAGTCTGGGTCCGGCGTCGGCTGCTCAGCCATGCTCCCTCAGAGCGCCAGGAGTACAAAGCTGACAGCCGACGCCATGTTCTCCAGTTTTTCTTTCCCCAGATGTCAGGTGTTCCAAAATGAGTAAGATCCCATACCCTTTGCAAATACACCTCAGAAGAAGGGTGAAGAAGGGAACCACACAAAAGAAAAAATAAGAGGGGACAGGAGGGAGGGTAACCCAGACTGCAACAGTGAAGACACTTGAACATCTACATTTATGGTAAGTGTACACAACTGTACTATGTTCATCATGTTTCACTGTTGCAGTCATTACTGTAGGGTTGAATCCCAAAGCAGAATAAAAGGGAGGTGGTCATAAAGTAGAGGGGGCGGCTAAAAGACCCTGCAAGACTGCAGAAGCAAAGCCTGCCCTAGACTTAGAGTAGAGAGGTAGATTGTAGTGCTTAGAAAAAGTATGCACTGAACTCCAAGTTGCAGCTTCCAAAATGTCTTTGGTAGGAACTCCCCTGAGGAAGGCAGCTGAAGTGGCAGCAGCTCTGGTAGAGTGAGTCCTTATACTCCCTGGTATTTGCTTTCCATGGTGTGAATAACAAAATCTGATTCCATGAGCAATCCATTTTGAAATGGTCTGTTTTGAAATAGCTTTACCTTGGGAACTTGAAGCATAAGAAACAAATAATTGTTCTGATTTCCTGATGTCCTTGGTTCTGTCCAGGTAAAAACGTAGTTGCCTGTGTACATCCAAGGAATGCAAGATCCTTTCCCCCTTATTTTGAGGACTGGGGAAAAAAGTTGGCAAGTGAACAGTTTGATTTAAAGCTACTTTGGAAATCACCTTAGGCATGAAAGTAGGATTAGTCCTTAAAGACACCCTATCTTGATGAAAAATAATATAAGGTTCCACAGCCATGAGAGCTTGCAACTCCGAAACTCTCCTGGCAGTGGTCAGAGCTAACAGGATGGCTGTCTTCCAAGACAAAAACTTGATGTCAGATGTGGCAGCAGGCTCAAAAGGAGGTAAGGTGAGCTTTTCCAGAACATAGTTGAGATCCCACGCAGGAATGGGTGGAGATCTAGGGGGCCTTAAGTTCTTAGCTCCTCTGAGAAACTGTCTCATGAGCTGGTGGGAAAAGATTGGAGGGTCTGTATTATAATGAGCAGAAATAGCAGAGGCATGTATCTTTATGGAAGAAAAAGAGAGACCCTTATGTAAGAGGTCTGTCAGGTAAAGTAAAATCAGAGGAATGTCAGGAATAAGAGGGTCCAAATCCTGAGCTTGCATCCAGGTGCAAAATCTTTTCCATTAACCTGCATAAGATTTTCTAGTGCTAGGCTGTCTGGCTTCTAAAATGACATCCATAACCTGCTTGGGTAGGAGAGAATGAATCATAGACCCTGGATTAACCAGGCCGCCAGGCTGAGAGTTTTGACATGGGAGTGCAGAACCTGACCCTGGTGTTGGGACAGAAGGTTCGGAGTCTGTGATAAAACCCAAGGGGGGTCCAGAGAAAGGTTTTTCAGAGTTGGGTACCAAAACTGTCAAGGCCAATTTGGGGCCAGCAAAATTATCATCTTGGGCTTGTCCTGTTTGATCTTTAATAACACCCGTGGAAGAAAAGGTAGAGGCGGGAAGGCATACCCCGAGAGGTTTCTCCAACTGAATGATAGTGCATCCACTTTCCAAGCTAGTTCGTGGAATGTCCTGGTGCAAAAAATCTGTAGTTGATGATTGAGGTGGGATACAAAGAGGTCTATGTGAGGACATCCCCAGACTGCTGTAATCATCTTGAATATTTCGGTGTCCAGCATCCATTCGTGTGGGTCTGACAGGTTTCTGCTCAGACTGTCTGCCAGGAAGTTTTGCTTCCCTGGTAGAAACTGAGCTTGAAGTTACAATTTGCAAGCTAGAGCTGTGTTCCATAGATTCATGGCTAGTCTGCAAAGGGGATAGGAATGTGATCCCCCTTGCTTGTTTATGTACCACATAACTGTGGTCTGTCCATATCAGTAGCTGCCCTGGTTGCAGAAGATTACTGAAGGCCAATAGAGCGTTCTGAACGGCTAGCATTTCCTTTAAATTGATATGCAGGTGCTTCTGATCCTTTGTCCAAAGGCCCTGCAGACAGATGCCCTGCAAATGGGCTCCCCATGCATAATCTGAGGCGTTTGTGGTTAGTATCTGATTGGCTGGAGGCAGACTGAAGGGTTTCCCTTTGTTTAGAGTACATGCTTTGGACCACCAAAGGAATTCCTTTTGAAGACAAGGCAGGATGGTGATCTGTATGTCTAAACTGTGGCAATGCTGAGACCATACACTTTTTAGGTACCACTGTATTTTCCTCATGTGTAGTCTTGCATATGGTACGAGAAGGATGCAGGAGGCCATGTAACCCAAAGCCTGCAGGAATTTCCTTGCAGATAGCTGAGTTAATGTTGCCAAGGTTTTGAAAGTTGAAGCTAGCTGTAATTGTTTTTCGTATGTCAGAAATGCCATCTGGGTTGTTGTGTTTAGAAGAGCCCCCAGAAAAGTTATCTGTTGCGAGGGTGTCAAATTTGACTTTTTTATGTTTACAGTGAATCACAGGAACTTGAGAAGTTTCTGAACAAATTCTAGATGCTGGAGTAAGACATCATTGCTGTCTGCCCGAATAAGACAATCGTCCAGATAAGGGTAAATTTGAATTCCCTTGAGTCTGCAATAAGCTACTACTGGAGCCAGGCACTTGATGAAGACCCTGGGCGCAGTAGACAATCCAAAGGGCAGCGCAGAGAATTGATAATGCCTCGATCCAGCCTTGAACCTGAGGTATTTTCTGCACTCCTGCCTGATGGGAATGTGTAAATAAGCCTCCTTTAAATCCAAAGTTACCATCCATGCATTTTTGGTCAGCATTGGGAGTAGTTGCTGTAGAGTAAGCATCCTGAATTTTGGTATTTCGAGAAAAGTGTTTAAGACTGACAGATCCAGAATGGGTCTCAATGAATTTTGCTTTCTGGGGACTAGAAAGAGCCTTGAGTAAAAACCTTGTCCCATTTCTGAAAGTGGAACCAGTTCTATGGCTTTCATAGCCAAGAGGGCTTCCACCTGGTTTAAGGCCTCTAACCATTGATGTTTTGGTAGATCTGGCCATCCGCTTGGTCTTGGTAGGGTATGAAAATGGAATTTGTAACCTCTGGAAACCACATCCAGAACCCACTTGTCTTGGGTTATAGGTTATATGAGTCCAATTTGGGTGAAAAAGATAAAGTTTTCCTCCGAGAGGGGCTTCCAGGCAAGAAATTCCTGCAGCCCAACAGAGGGAGTCCTTGATCCTGTTTTCTATGAGCTTGCGGCCTGTCCTCTCCTCCCCTAGGGGTGGAAGCAGTCCACTGTCTTGGTCTATAAGAGGCTTGCGTTTGAGGCCTTCCTCGGGAGAGTCTGTATCTACCCCTTTGAGGCCTGTCTGAATTGGGAAAGGACCAACTTTTAGTAGGCCAATTCCTACTAAATCTGGGTGACTGTACTTGTAAGAAATCCATAACCGTTTGCATGGATTTTGCCTTGTCCTCCATCTTCTTTATCACCTCTTCAGCCTTAGATCCAAACAAGACATTATTCTGAACAGGAGCATCCAATAACTTAGCTTTTACTTGATCTGGCAAGTTTTGTTCCTTTAACCAAGCATGCCTTCTAATGACTGTACCAGAGGCAGCAGCCCTACAAGAAGCCTCTAAGGCATCAAATCCACAGTGTAAACCATGTTTCCCAACTTGTTCAGTGGCATGCATTAAGCCATGTAATTCCTTATCATCTGCACAGGCGGAAATGGAAGTTAGCTTTTGTTTCAAAACAGACAGAAGGAATTGCTGGTATTTCAGCATATGAAATTGACAGTTTAAAGCCCTAATAGATAAAGTAGCTGAAGTGTACACTTTTTTGCCCCATCTTTCTAAAGATCTGGAATCCTTCTCAGTGGGAATGGGGTTTTTAGCAGAAGCGGCCTTAACCCCCTTAGGGCCCTGAGAAATGGTTTCAGGATCAGCAGTAGGGTTCTTGTATAAAAACTGGTGGGAATCCGGAACCCTATAATATCTGTCTGGCTTAACAGGAGCTGGAGGAAAAGAGTCAGGAGTTAAGTTAGCCTCCGAAAAAGCATCATCCACAATATCCAAAATAGGAGGAATAGCCAGGTGTCTATGTTGGGGAAGAAGAAGAAAATCCCTTAGTCTTTTCTTAGATTCCGAGTACTCCTGTCCTTCCCAGTGAAAATGTTCCCTCATTTCATGCAAAGTTTCCCCAAAAGAGAAATCCTCAGGAGGAGAAGCTGAAGGAATGGATTCCTCAGCATCAGAATACTCATAAGGAGGGAAAGAATATTCCTGGTCAGAAAAAGAGACTGAAGAAACAGAAGCCTGATCAGAGGAGTCATAATACACTTCCTGCATTGGCCTTTTATCTGGAGGGGGATGTGAACCCCTAATCATAGTAAGTAAATCCTCCGCCATCTTAAGTAACTGTTTCTGAGACTTGGGTGCCGGATCAGAAGAGGCCTGGGCTGCAGTCTTTGATTTGGAAGGAGTCTTTGCCTTTGTCTTTGGCTTTGTCTTTATTAGAAGCTGAGTAGGCCTGAAAACCCCTTCGGAAGCCGGTACCTGCACAGCGGCTCCGGACCCATCCGGAGCACTGTCCGAAGGTCCTGCAACAGAAATATTCAAAGGCCTAGTTGGCTCCTCGTGGGAGTCCGTTTCAGCCATCTGTTCCGAAATGACCGACGACAGGGGCTGCAAAAGCGCCTCACTGATGACGGCCGAACCTGAAGCTGGCTCTGCTTGTACAACATCGTCTGATTTGGACCTTGGAGGCCTGTCTTTATCCTTGCGCCGTTTGTGAACTCTGGTAGCTGGAACCGTATCAGACGACATTTTGTAATTAAAATGCATACCGAAGTAATGAAATGCAAAATCGTACATTCGTTTAATCGTACGTTGATTGAATCTAGCACAAAACCGACAACTAGCTACGTCGTGGTCAGGGCCTAAGCAAGGAATACAGTAAGAATGAAAATCCTTATGAGGTATTTGCTTCCCACATGAAATACAATTATTAACTTTTTCTGACATCGGACTGGAGCAAGAAAAAAGTTTCCCCAGCGGGGTACTTAGCTTTGAGTAGGAGAAGAAAGTCTTCGGACTGAAGTACGTTTATAAAAAATTGTCAGGAGTCAGCCGACCGGCACTTGCGAACTGCTATCACCGCACGGCAAGAAAGACTGGAGAACATGGCGTCGGCTGTCAGCTTTGTACTGGCACTCTGACGTCAGGGAGCATGGCTGAGCAGCCGACGCCGAACCCAGACTTTGGGATTCTGGCCGACCGAGGACTGCCTGCCAGCAGGGGAGAATCCTACAGTAATGACTGCAACAGTGAAACACGATGAACATCAGGAAGAAGATTTTGTTGGATGCTTTCTCTCACAGAGGCTAGGAGAAGCCCTTTTAAAACAAGTTTTTTTATGGTATTCCACAATGGCATGCTGTTTGAAGGCTTTACAAATATAACAGGAGATGTCTAAGAGAAAGGCCCACACATTAAACACACTTGTCATGTGCCCTTGAGCTGGGAAACCTGTATGTAAAAGCCATATATTTTTAGAAATCTATCAGTTTCGCTGACATCCTGAAATAGAAAAGCAATAACAATGGGATAGAAACTTTTTTTTTAATATATAAACAAGAAATGTAAAAATACTTATAGAGTGTATATATATATATATATATATATATATATATATATATATATATATATACACACACACACACATATGGGTCCCCTTTAAAATGTTGACTCACTGGAATATCAACGAGAAAGAAATGTTGAATGTTCACAATGCCTAACTCCCAAAACATTGCAATTTAACTCTGGGAAAGTAACCAGTGGGCCACCATAGTGACCTTTGCCCTGTTTTCCACTGTAGTACAATCTTGGAGTTGGTATAGGTGGGGGGCAATGCACCCCTCCCCAAGTTGGTCGGTTTAGTTTGCTTTCGTTCGTATTGTGATTGGTGTCCCAGTGGTTACTTTCCCAGAGTTACACTGCAATGTTCTGGGAGTTCGTCACTGTGAACTTTCAATGTTCTTGTCTCATTGATTTGCAAGTCAACGTTCCGGTATGTCAACATTTTAAAGTAGATCCGTAGAGATGTGTGTGTGTGTGTGTATATATATATATATATATATATATATATATATATATATATACATATATACACACACACATATATATATATATATATATATATATATAGAGCATAGGTAGAGGTACTATTAAAGATATATGTTTTTGGAAAGGAGTCAAATGTGATTTGCAAGGATGGATGGATGTTAAGCTGCACTGCACACCTGTCTCAGGAATTATACATTGCTAATCTCACAGGTAAGCCACTCAGCCACATTCTCTTACCTATAAGATTGGCTAGATCATACTTTAAAGCTCCTGGCATGGTATATTAACATTTAAACCTAAAATTCTTTTATTACCTTTGTCATTCTCTCTACTTATGTAACATTCCATGCATCTAAGCTCAGATCCAGTGTCATAATGGGATAAAACCCTCACTACATTTCAATAAATCTGTGTTTGATTAGTTAAGATACTAGACAGAATTGGCATAGTTGAATGGACATGACCATCCTGCACAGGGAAGGTGGAACAGAGAGGACAGATACAAACTTCAGTCCTCTGGAGGAAGGACTGCATCACTGCGCACATCCTGAGGATGGGCTTTCAGCTCACCAAACCACTATCTGTTGGTAGCCTTCATTACGGAGTATATGACAATATGATCTCCCATGTGGAAGGCATTCTGCATCCCAGTTATGAAGCAGATGGTTTAATTCCTCTGCTGCCCACGGATGTGACATTATGTCATACAAAGGCCCTCATTGTTGCCTGTAGGATAGCCCCTCTGGACAGCATTTGCCCCTATACCATAGCGGGTAATGCATTAGTACAAGGGAATGAATTAACTGGGGAAGCTTGATGATCAGCAACAGGCAAGGAGGCAGAAAGCTCATGGGGTAAAAAAAAAAATCCAGAAACCAAAGATCATCTTCCTGTCCAATAAATGCAATTTTACACATCAAAGTCAATACAGAAGACAATGCAGTCCTAATCCTTGATTCAAAGTCCCAGAACTCCCTGTTGTGCATCATTAAGACATCCCAAAATCTTAGTTAAGAAAGCACTACATACCTTTCTCAAAATATAAATCTATTTCCAGCTGCTCTGCAGTGGTGTACACTTCTACAGAAAAGTAAGCAAGACTGCTTATATTACAAATGACTAGCACTGCTAAAAGAAACTCAGATGCACTAAATGTAGGTTGAATTATACTTTCTTCTGCAGTTGTTGAGAACAGACTATCTGGATTAGTTCACTTAACTGGTTAATAAAAGCATAAATCAAAACAATGTGTTTACCTTGGTCATTTTGTATAATCATGTATGATAAACTGTGAGACGGTTTTAACATCTATTATAAGAAAGCCAACACTCTATGTTGATGTTTGGCATAAAAACTGTAAAACTTCATTCAGCAGAATTAGGTTTGATTTTTACTAATCTTAACTTAAAACTATGTGACTGTAAGAATGTAAGATATTTCACCTGGGTTACACCGAAGGGTTATATTGAGGCACATTTCCCCCCTTTAGTAGGCAAATCTTATTAAAAAGTAAAATAAACATGGTCAGTGTTAGAATCTAGCAGGTTTTCCTTAATACGTGTGAGCAGACAGAGATAGATGGGTGATTTTTCTGGCAAAACGTTTTGATGGTGGTCCCAAAAAAAAAAAAAGTAATAGGAAGCCCACATCATAGTACAATGCAAATGAACAGAGAAGCAGTGAATTGCAACATAAAATGGTACAGACTACATTACAGACACTTCATAAACTGTAGACTGTAATCCTGACCACCTCCACATTTACACTTCTCATTACAATTATTCTTTTTGTACATCATACTAACTTAGAAACAAAATGCAGTTATATTATCAAGGACAAATATGAATAAATATAATCATCTAAGAAGCTGGTTTTGATACTGACAGATGCACTGGGTGAAAAGGAGAATGACTGTGTGTGTGTGTGTGTGTGTGTGTGTGTGTGTGTGTGTGTGTGTGTGTGTGTGTGTACGACCACGTGTGCACATGTGTGCATGTGGGGGGATTGTCATTTATATTTGAATGCTATACAACTCATAGTGACAATCATTACTCAAACAAGAATATTATGTAACTTCTACTTCATCCTTAAGTGCATTTTGTATTGTGTAATGTATGGGGGATACAAAATACTGAGTCAAAAAGTTTCTGCTGAGCTACACTGGGGCAGTAGTTTGTTTTAGCCCTGTAGAATAAATAAGTAAGCAGTTTTCTGCCAGCCTATTAGCAAAAGATTTATCAAGCACATGAGATAAAATTAGTCCTATTTTTATCTTTTAATGAGTGCACACAAAGAAATGACCCACTTAACCTTTGACTTTTCTATAGAATTACTCTTTTTTTTTTCTGTACTACATGAATCACTAATTTGCTGTGGGCTTCATCACTTTTTAGAGGCACAAATCTTTCTTACACTTCTCATAAACTTTGTCTTTCTTAACTGCTTTGTCACCTCTTTCAAGATTTGGTGCCAATTCGGTTTGAAAACTACAATGCACATGCCATGCACTGGGGATAAAGAAAAATGCTGTCCAGATAAATTAATATAAATTGGTGAAATTATGCAAGATGTAACAACAACAAGCCCAAAGGAAAATGTAACACAACCTACACCACAGTAAATTACTTAAGTGGCAATATCAAATCTTACATCTTCCACCTTCACCATCAAATCACTTGCTCTCCTCTGTTATTAACTTCCTTTAAGTACTGTCCATTCTCACACATTCTTGTACCTTTTCATTTCTGACTGTTTCAGTCTTTAGCTTATTTACTTGTATGTAATACCTGGTCATACAATTCCCATCTCTCAAGAAATCTCTTAATGGCCTATTTATTGTTTACAAATCCACAGAGAAACCAAAAAAAGTTTAGTCCTTGAGCTATTTAAAACACTACATAAACTACTTTCTAGTGTTCATCCATGTAATACAAATGTTAAAAGGGAAATTCTGCATTGTTCTCTAATCTGTATATTCTCCCTTATGTGCACTTCACAATACATTACATATATTCATTATATGCATATAAGCACTTCGCTAAACATGTATTCCTTACAAATTTAGTATGTGCAATCGACTAAACCTTTATTTCTCTGTATATGTATTCCACTGTTTACATTTTAAACATCAACCCTTATTCTATTAATCCAAATATAAACTCTGATTTTCACTTGTCACCTCTGGGCTTTACTGTTGAGAAAGGTCCTAGTAGCGCTACATCTACTCTGCAAACAAAATTCAATAAATGAATAAATGGATATATAAGTAAGCAAATAAATAAATACAATATTACTGATCCATCAAATCAAAAATGGAAAAAATTATGAGAAGCATGCCAGGCATTATTTGAAACAGGGAAAAGTCTGCAGGGATCTAGCATGAAACGACCTGACCCAGATTGTGAAGGAAGGTACAAACCCAATCCTATGACAGGCAAAAATTGACATCGGTCTGGAGCAAGAAAAAAGTTTCACCAACAGGGTACTTAGCTTTATTGCAGACTTCAGTTCTGAAATTCAGATTTGAAAATCGCAGGAGTCGGCCAACAGGCACTTGCAAACTGCTTTTGCTTCGGGCACCACGCGGCAAGAAAGACTGAAGAAAATGGCGTTGGCTGCATCTTTTATACCCCTGGCGCACTGATGTCAGGGAAGAGGTGACAGCAACCGACGCCGGACCTAGACTTTGGAATTCTGGCCGACTGAGGGTAGCCTGCCAGCAGGATAACCCAAGAGTAATGACTGCAACAGTGAAACACAATGAACATCAGTGAGAATCCAGACAAAAAAAATGGTTAACAAGCAGTGTAATAACACAAATTAAAACCAGAGACAAAGTTGTTAAGACTGTAAAACACATTAACAGAGTAAAATACAGCACTTCCAAAAGTTAAGAAAAGGTATGTGGGCAGACACTAATAAAGGTAAAGTGACCTGCCTACAAGAATAACAAACTAATCTACTCAAGGAACCAAAAACGTTATGACTGGCCATAAGTGCCAATAAAATATTTCCAAAAGTTACCACCAATGCACATTAAGGAATTGAAAGACAACACATCCTCCTCTCCTCCTCCTTCAACAAAATTATTTTAACAATGTTTTTCTGCCCACCCTACAATCCCAGCCACATGCAAACATACAAAAATACCTTTCTGATACCCCTTTTACTTTAAAACATTATCCACAAAAGAAATTCATGAACTATTGGATAACAGACTATCATTATAACTCAAATCTCTACATAGTGCACTTTAGATCAATAAGGGTAGATAGCACTGTTCTAAGCTACCAATTTGCAGCACATTTTCAAGTTCTTTTCTTCCTCACCACTAAATCTATTCCACCCAGCTCTAAACATTCACTAATACTGAGACACTCCCCAAAGCGGCTACTCCCACCATTACTGACTACCATCCAACTGTCAATTCTTGTCCCAAAACAAACATTCTGGGAAAGCTAATACAAGACAAATATTTAAAAAAACTAAAAAGTATTACATGCTCACAAACATCATAGATTCTGTCTCATCTGGAATACATTAACAGCAATAAATACTTCAGCTAACTAAACTTACATCAATATGGAAAATGGACTGGCCTCAGGTGCGATTTTCCTGAATCTTACACATGCTTTTGAAACTGCAGACCACCAGATATTACTTACTGGGCAAAGCTGGATTTGCTCACATAGTAGTTCAATGGTTCCCAAAGTATCTCAACAATACGACCTTTGTAGTACATCCAGTAAAAGGAATCTCAGATGGCTCAGTGATGGGACCCCTATTTTCCTCTCTCTATTTATAAATAATCTACCTTGTGTTATACCAAATATCAACTACACATTGTATATAGAATATATCATATTTACAAGAGAATGTTAATCACCTAATGCTGTACATAAACAGTTGCAACAAGATTTTTGCCTGGATATGTAATTGTCTGGCTTCTAATAATTAAGAGAGTTAGTACACAAAAGCATGCTGCTGTAAGGAACTCAGTAAAGATGCACACAAGCTCAGCCTGTAAACATTAAGGATCCAGGTGTAATATCCATACCCTCAACTGAACTATAGTCATCTGGGGAATATACTAGATAAAAGACCATCATTTTGCAGACATGTACAACAAACGTTTGTTCTCAGTTACCCACTGCTTCCTATGGAACCCCAAGTATCAACAGCCAAAAATGTCTTCATTCTACATCTTGAAGAAGATCTACCATTAATATGTCAAAATTCCAAAAAAAATATTGCTACCCCTTCATACAAAATAATGAAATTCATTCCCTGTATAAAAGGGGATACCACACAGAAAATCAAATGGTTACCAGTTGAGGCAAATGCACATTTTTTTTTACAAAATACTATAACCTACATGCAAACAGAAAAAGCTACTGCACACTTTTAAAAGCATACTGCTGAAAAAACTCCCATATATTAATTAAGAAATCAAAACAACCTGCAAATACAAAGACCCCCCCCATTCACCATGGCAATAACAAAAAGATCATTTTACAAAGGTTCATAGGTAGGTACTAGGCTATCGGCCCTGGGGCCTATACAAGCCCAGCCAAAAAGGTACCCTGGCTTTTGCCACCCAAGAAAATTATCTTCCTGTGCCACTGTCGAGCAGAGCACAGAGGTGATCCCCGGGGTGAATTTCCTATTTCCCATCCAATTATCAAGATTTTTCTTGAAGAGTGCTAATGAGGAGCTTTGTTTGATATAGATAGGTAGTTTATTCCAGAGTATGGGAAGCTGCCCCTGTATCACAGAACACTCTAATAGAAAAGACAAAAAAAGATAGCAAATTCACTTTTTTTTCAAAGCTCTTGAAAGCATACCTCACCAGCAAACATAACCATGTTAGATCTAATGAATCGGTACCTAAACTACTCTACCAAATATCACATTATACTCAGCACTGTGTAACTGCGATGGTATATATGTAACTAGTGTGAATATAAATATAAATGGTGCTAGTATCCTTCTATATAATGCACTAAAGTGGGTAAATAGCACTCGTACAAAAGCATAACTAAAGTACTTACTGAATGTATAAGTGCTAATATCCTTGTACAAACAGCAATGATTTGTGTACTTACTTAATGTATAAGTGCTAATATCCATGTACAAAAAAGTAATGATTTGTGTAATATTCATTTCAAAACAAAATTAAATGACTTATTGAACTATAAATGTGGGTTATAATGTAACCTGAATTCAAATGTTGGTTTGAAATGTAGTTCAGAAGATAATTTGTTTTGTAAATATTGCTTTGAAAAATTGACACAGCCTCTTGGCCTGGGATGTGGCTGAAAACAGTCTTTAAACCAGTTCACTTTCCTGAGTAAAAAAGTAAAAGATAGATAAATAAGCAAACAATTGCTTAAACAAAATCCGACCAGGATAATTGACACACATCATAAACCTGATAAGGAAGCTTTTTTCAAGGTTGCAAAGATGTAGAATAGACTGCTAGTAGATACAAGAACATCAGGATCTGTCAAGAGTTTTCACATTTTGTATCCACTCTTTTGGAAAAATGGCTTTGTATTAGAACACTACCCCACCAGATGCGCAGTAGCAAGGACCGCCCAACACCCTGTGCATAATGTATGTAAAGTTTACAACTGTAACACTGTAAAAGTTATGCAGTGTGGAAACTACTGTCAGCGACCTGAATGCAACACATAATGAATGGACACAAGGAAGAAAACTGCAGTTTTTAGGCTATTTCTGTAGCACATCATGTACTGGTACTGCACAGTACTTAACAGTAAGGCTGATGCCCTGCAATAAGTCAATACATACATGCCTCAGTAAGTCAATACTTACAAAGTAGAAAGCAAAAATTTAATTGTAAGCATAGTTTACCATTTTCCTCAAAGTAGTGCAATCACGAAGTTGGTATATTTAAGTAGTGGGGCCGTGGGGGGAGTGCAGAGGGGCTTGCCCCCCTGCAAAAGCGATTACTATACTGTACTGTGCTACTGAAAGTGATTTTGGTAAAATAAAAGAAATAAGAAAAAAGAAAAGAATGGCACAGTATGACCACACAATGAATATAATAGTAAGTCAAGCTTGATTGCCATTCCACGTTACACCCCCTTACCATGTCAATCACTTTCACCATGCCCATTTCTGCACTGAAATGTTGGTGGGGTAGTGTTCTAATACAAAGCTGGAAAAGTTACCTTCCTGGCAAGACAAAGTAGTACTGGCTTCTGGCTGGACTTTTGTTAAGAGCCTGAACCTATAGAAAACATTGCAATATAGAAACCTACTGCAGCAGACAGACTCCAATCTCCTAACCTAAACCTAAAGAGTATGTTATTGATGGAGTGCTTTTTCTGATAATTTTCTTGATAGCACATAAGGAGATCAGGAGGGTCTTATGGTCAAAAGATGCTGAGAAGTATTTAAGAGAATACCTGCAGTAGCTGTTTCTTATCTCCTTATTACATCTAAAATGTTTGCAGATGTGCAGACTGCCAATTCCTTTTGAAGTTTATCTACAATAAATTTCCAAGCTTCTGTGCTTCTGTGTAATGGGACAATAATCCTCTCCAGACATAAACAAGAAGGAAAAAAGGAAATGAAAATCAGAACTGTGAAAATAAAGAGCTACTCACAACAGTTTAAAAAGCAGCCTTTTGTAACTCTTAACATATACCACAGAGAGGAACATTCCACTAGGAGACATGAAAAAAAGAAGGTGATTTTCTTTTAATAAAACACTTCCAAAAGGATTGTGAACTGTAAAAGTGATTAAGGATCCATATAGAATATTGTACAATTAAACAGTAGAATACTAGAAACTTAACTGGTTCAGCTAGTGCCCTTCCCTGTGGTACACTGCAAGAGATTGGCTTATTACAGTTAGATGTATGCCACATACACCCCACACACTTCTTCCACGGAGGAGCAAAAAAAAAAAAAAAAAAAAAAAAACATTCCTTCTACTGGCATGCTCAAAAGCACAACCCCCCACCCCCCACCCCAGCCATTCAGGTCAACTTTCTGTCTGCGTCCTGCCCCAGTCTTCCTACAACATATTTTATTAAAATAAAATTTCTTCTTTTAAACTGTAGCAAACTGTTGGTACACATTATACCCTGCCTGCATGGAGCGCTACAGTGCTCATGTTTTAGTTTTTAAAAAAATGTCTTATTTTTAAACTGTAGCAATCTGCTTGCTAAAAATGTAGCAAACAGTTGCTAGAGTTTATACCCTGCCTGCACGGAGTGCTACAGTGTTCATGTAAACTGTAGCAAATAGTTGCTACAGTTTATACCCTGTCTGCATGGAGTGCTAAAGGACTCATGTTTGACCACAATGCGAAACTGGCTTTTAAAATATTGGTACTGTATTAAAGAGTGATTGGGATCACCTGATTGCGCCCTTCCCAACAGTCTGCACCTGGGGCAACTAAGTTGCCCCTCTTGCCCCTCCTTAGCTACGTGTTACTCAACATTACATGGAATAAGAAGTTATGTACCTACCATAACATTCCATGTTAGTTGTCTTCTCGCCTTCTTTCTTGCTGGAAGGGTTCGGAGCCGATCCTCGGCTCCGACTCAGCCTTCTACTAAAGCTCGAGAGCTATTTACTGGCTCAAGGCCTCCCCATATCCCACAATGCTTGGCGCTAGATACCCAGATCTCGTTTGGCAGAGCTAACACCACAGAAAAAAATTTAAGGACACCTGTCCAAACTACAAGGTTTACCTACAGTACTAAAACAGAGGAGGACGTAACCGTGATAAGACTCAGCCAGAGGAAGAAGGCCTCAAAAAGGGACTCTTCTCGGTCTGTCCAGGCTAGGGGGATGGAGGGTGGGACGCAAGAAAGAAGGCGAGAAGACGACACCTAACATGGAACGTTATGGTAGGTACATAACTTCTTAATGTTAAGTTGTCTATCTCGCCTTCATTCTTGCTGGATGGAACAGCATCCCTAGCACCTTAGTCCTGGGTGGCTCATCAGAACAGACTCTTGAGCACAGTGGAACCAAAAACAGCTAGACTCCTAGAGGCCATATCCAACTTCTAATGTGAAATGAAAGTATGAGGAGTGGCCCATGTGGCTGCAGCACAAACAGATTCCATTGGTAGTCTTGCTTGAAAAGCTACCGAAGTAACTAACGCTCTGGTGGAATGAGCTTTTGGTTTTGTAGGGAGTTCTTTATGTCTCAGTTGATAAATCAAAGTAATAATAGAGGCCAACCACCTGGATAAGGTTACTTTAGAAACTGGCATGCCCTGTTTGCCCTCAGCATAGGACAGGAAGAGTTGGTCCGATTTTCTTGTTTGTTTAGTCCTATCCAAATAAAAACATAATTGCCTATGAACGTCCAATTGGTGTAGCTTTGTTCGAATAGTTAGGAAAAAAGACAGGTAGATCAATAGCCTGATTCAGGTTTGTCTCGGAAGGTATCTTGGGCAGAAAAGAAGGATTAGTCCTGAGTGAAACTCTATCCTTGTGAAACACAAGATAAGGAACACAAATACAGAGGGCTTGAAGTTCCGAAACTCTCCTAGCTGAGGTGATGGCTACTAAAAAGAGAGTCTTCCAGGAGAGTAATTTTAAGGAACAGGAGGCCGCAGATTCAAAAGGAGGGAGGATCAAGGAAGCCAATATCAGGTTTAAATCCCACAGAGGCGGGGGATCTCTGACCGGGGGGGCTAAGTAAAATAGTCCCTTTAAGAAAGGCCTTGCAAAGTTTGTGGGACATGATGCTGGTTTCTGACAGGCCAGCGTGGAAATTTGCGATAGCAGCCAATTGGACCCTAATGGTGGCAGACGAGGAACCAGCTCAAAAAAGTTCTGCTAAAAAATCTAGAACGTGATGGACAGGGGCTGTAAAGGGATCTATATTTCTAGCCTTTGCCCAGAAATAAGAAGTTATGTACCTACCATAACGTTCCATGTTAGTTGTCTTCTCTCGCCTTCTTTCTTGCTTGATGGGCTCGGAGCCGATCCCTCGGCTCCGACTCGGCACTTGCTAAGCTCGAGAGTCACTTTTACCAGCTCGAGGCAGCCCCATATCCCATGATGCAAGGCGGTAAGTACCCAGATCTCGTTTGATGACAAAGGGCAATAGCACCAAGCATAAAATACTTCCCAAAGGAAGAAAGAAAACTTACAGATGGAAGAAGGACCAGGTCTGAATGGTCTTCAGCATAACAGTTTCTTATAACAAGGTCTGTCCAGGCCAGGGGGAAGGAGGGAGGGCCGCAAGAAAGAAGGCGAGAAGACAACTAACATGGAACGTTATGGTAGGTACATAACTTCTTAATGTTAAGTTGTCAATCTCGCCTTCATTCTTGCTTGATGGGATCGCGTCCCTAGCACCTCTATCCTGGGTGGCTCAATGGAACAAACTCTTGAGGACTGTAAAGACGAAACTGGCTCTGTCCCTGGAGGCCAAGTCCAATTTGTAATGGGAAACAAACGTGTGAGGAGTGGCCCAAGTGGCCGCTGCACAAATAGTGTCTAAAGGAAGTCTAGCTTGAAAGGCTGTAGAAGTAGCTAAGCTCCTAGTTGAATGTGCTTTAGGTTTTGAGCACAGCTGTTTTCCCCTGAGCAGATAAATTTCAGAGATGACCGAAGAAAGCCATCTGGACAAGGTCACTTTAGAAACAGGAAGGCCTTTTTTATTATCCGCATAGGAAACAAAAAGTTGATCAGATTTTCTACATTTTTTTGTTCTGTCCAAATAATATCTAAGTTGACGGTGGACATCAAGATAATGTAGCTTTTGTTCAGCTCTGTCTGAATAGTTTGGGAAAAATACAGGGAGATCAATGGATTGATTCAAATTGTTCTTTGAAGCGACTTTAGGCAAAAAGGTTGGATTAGTTCTCAAAGATACTCTGTCTTTGTGAAAAACCAAATAGGGGGGTCGAACCGATAGAGCATGAAGTTCAGACACCCTCCTGGCCGATGTAATAGCCACTAGGAATAAAGTTTTCCAAGAAAGAAATTTCAGGGAACAAGAAACAGCTGGCTCGAAGGGGGGAAGAATCAAGGATGTCAGCACTAAATTTAGATCCCACTGAGGAGGAGGATTCCTGATTGGAGGCTTTAGTAGGAAAATTCCTTTCAAGAAGGCCCTGCAGAGCCTATGGGACATAATATTATGATCTGCTATCCCGACATGAAAATTGGAAATAGCAGCCAATTGAACTCTGACTGTGGAAGAAGAGGAGCCTGCATGAAAAATCTCTGCTAAGAAGTCCAGGACTGCCTGAACAGGGGCAGTGAAAGGATCAATATTCTTGGCCTTAGCCCAATAAGAGAAACGTTTCCATTTGCTTGTATAAATCCTCCTGGTAGAGGATTTTAACGAAGCTACTATGATGTCTCTAACTGGGTTAGAGATCAAAGGAAGCCTGGCTAAGGAAGGAAGTGGAGCAACCATGCTGTGAGGTTGAGAGAAGGGATAGACCGGTGCAGCTGACCCGATTGGTGAATCAGAAGATCTGGCACTGGGTCCAGATGCCACGGCTGCACCAAAAGGTGATGATGGAGGAACGGGAACCAAACTTGCCGAGGCCAGTAAGGGGCAATGAGAATCAATTTGGCTCTCAAAATGGTAGCTTTCTGGATAACCTGAGGGATCAGAGGAAATGGAGGGAAGGCATAAAGAAGTCCCTGGGGCCAATCCTGGGTAAGAGCGTCTCTGGGGGGATGGCCTGATAGAGGGAAGAGGCAGAAGAAGTCTGGACACTTGCTGTTTTGGGGAGTAGCAAAAAGATCGCAACATGGACGACCCCATTCCAGAAAAATCTCTTCCGCTATAGATTGCTTGAGAGACCACTCGTGAGGCATGAGAATAGCTCTGCTCAATCTGTCCGCTACAATGTTGGTTTTCCCAGGGATATGCATTGCTACCAGAAACCGATGAGAGGAGATCGCCCATTGCCATAGTCTGAGCTTCGACACAAGGGGTAGGACTTGGTTCCACCCTGTTTGTTGATATACCAAACTACAGACATGTTGTCTGTGTGGACTGCAATTGTCCCTACAGGAAGAAAGTCGTTGAGGGCTTGCAACGTTAAAAGCACTGCTCTCATCTCCAGGACATTTATGTGCAGATGGTACTCGAACGGCTGCCACGTCCCATGAACCATCCTGCCCTGATAATGACCCCCCCACCCGATCAGGGAGGCATCCGTGGTGACAGTGGCTATCGGGGATGGGGGTACAAAGTACCTGCCTTGGTGAACCTGAGGAGATGTGATCCACCAAGCAAGATGAACTTTGCAAGTCTGTGTCACCAGAATCTGGTGACGCATTGGAAGTTGTTGGTATGACCACTGTGTGAACAGCATCCACTGAAGAAGGCGCATGTAGAATCGAGCCAGGGGAAGAAGAGTAATGGCCGCAGCCATGAGGCCTAATACCTTTAGAACCATTCTGGCCTGTACTTTCTTGTTGGCCAGAATGATCCTGACATGACTCTGAATGTCTGAAACTCTTTGATCTGTAAGGGTAGCTGACATCCGAACAGTGTTTAAGTTTGCGCCTATGAAGGTAATAGACTGGCAGGGCGATAAGGATGACTTTTCGAAGTTGATCGAGATGCCCAAATGAGAAATAGAAGTTATGTTCTTACCATAACGTTCCATGTTAGTTGTCTTCTTCTCGCCTTCTTCTTGCTGGATGGGTTCGGAGCCGACCTCGGCCCGACTGCCACTCTAAAAGCTCGAGAGTTGGTTCCACCGGCTCGAGGCTCCCCTTATATCCCACAATGCTAGGCGAGAGTTACCTCAGATCTCGTTTGTAAGCTAACCCCAGCTTATAACAGTAACAGTATAACTGTAAAACAGAATCCACCTCTAACAACAGGAAGAAAGAAGGGTGACCTACATCCTGAACCAAGAAATATGCATAATAGCATATGACTAAGAAAGAGGTGGTAGAAAGAGAGGTCACGATCACAACTCCTCTAGGTCTGTCCAGGCCAGGGGGAAGGAGGGTGGGGCGAAGAAGAAGGCGAGAAGAAGACAACTAACATGGAAGGTTATGGTAAGAACATAACTTCTATATGTTAAGTTGTCTATCTCGCCTTCATTCTTGCTGGATGGGACCGCGTCCCTAGCACCTTGTCCCGGGTGGCCTAACGGAACAGACTCCTGAGAACAGTGGAACCAAAATTAGCTCTATGCCTAGAAGCTAAATCCAACTTATAATGAGAAATAAAAGTGTGAGGAGTAGCCCAAGTAGCCGCTGCACAAATGGTGTCAATAGGCAGTCTGTCTTGGAAGGCTAAAGAAGTAGCCAACGCTCTGGTGGAATGGGCTTTAGGTTTGTTAGGCAATTTTTGTTGTCTAATTTCATATACCAGGGAAATCAAAGATGTTAGCCATCTGGATAATGATACCTTTGAAACTGAAAGTCCCTTTCTGCTTTCCGCATAGGAGACAAACAGCTGATCAGATTTTCTGAATTGTTTCATCCTATCCAAGAAGTACCTTAATTGACGATGAACATCCAGGCAGTGTAATTTTTGTTCAGACCTATTGGAATACTCTGGGAAAAAGACAGGGAGGTCAATGCTTTGGTTTAGATTTGATGTTGAAACCACCTTAGGCAAAAAGGACGGGTTAGTTCGTAAGGATACTCTGTCCTTATGGAACAAAAGATAAGGAGAACGACAACTGAGTGCTTGAAGTTCTGAAATTCTTCTAGCTGATGTGATAGCCACCAGAAAGAGAGTTTTCCATGATAATAATTTCAAGGAACAAGAAGCTGCAGGTTCGAAAGGGGAAAGAATCAAAGAAGCAAGAACTAAATTTAGGTCCCAAGGAGAAGGAGGATTTCTTATAGGAGGTCTGAGAAGAAAAACTCCTTTCAAAAAGGCTTTGCAAAGTTTGTGGGACATTAGGGCAGATTCAGAAATACCCACATGGAAGTTAGAAATAGCTGCCAATTGAACCTTAAGAGTAGATGGAGATGAACCTGCATGGAAGAGTTCAGCTAGAAAATCAAGGACTATTTGGATGGAAGCGGTGAAAGGATCTATGTCCTTTCCTTGTGCCCAATATGAGAAGCGTTTCCACTTACTCAAATAAATCTTTCGAGTGGAAGATTTATGGGAAGCTATCAATATATCTCTAACAGAGTGAGATAATCGAGGAAGCCTGGCTACGGTTGGAACTGGAGGAACCAAGCAGTGAGGTTCAGAGAGGGGAGGGAGCGATGAAACTGACCCGACTGGTGGATCAAAAGATCTGGAACTAGGTCCAGATTCCACGGTCGCTCAAAGAAATCGATGTAGAAAGGGGAACCACACTTGTCGAGGCCAGTAAGGAGCAATGAGGATCAATGAGGCCTTCTGAGCGATAGCTTTCTGTATTACTTGAGAGATCAGTGGGAAAGGAGGAAATGCATACAGAAGTCCCGGGCCAAACTTGGACTAGAGCGTCCCTGCTGGGTTGGCCTGGTAAAGGGAATAGAGTGAAAAATTCTCTGCACTTGCTGTTTTGGGGAGTAGCAAAAAGATCGCAGCAAGGCTGACCCCACTTGAGAAAAATTTCTCTCACTACAGAGTCTTTCAGAGACCACTCGTGAGGCATGAGTATAGCTCTGCTCAACTTGTCCGCAATGTGATTGGACTTCCCGGGGATGTGCGTTGCTATCAGAAAACGCTGAGAAGAAATCGCCCATTGCCACAGTCTGAGTGCTTCACAACACAGGGGGTATGATCTGGTTCCGCCTTGTTTGTTGATGTACCACACTACAGACATATTGTCTGTCTGGATTGCAATCGTTCCCAAGGGAAGAGAGTCTTGAAGGGCTTGCAACGCTAAAAGCACTGCTCTCATCTCCAGAACATTTATGTGCAAGTGGCATTCGTTTGGTTGCCATGTGCCCTGGACTGTCCTGCCCTGATAATGCCCCCACCCGATCAGAGGCATCCGTTGTCAGAGTAGCAACCGGAGGAGGTGGAACAAATGGTCTTCCGACAGGAGCTGGGGAAGACATCCACCACATGAGATGCTTTTGCACGCTTGCGTGATCATAATGGTGTGAGACATTGGAAGTTCCTGGTATGACCATTGAGTGAAAAGCATCCACTGAAGGATCCGCATGTGGTATCTGGCCAATGGAAGGAGAGGTATGGCGCTGCCATGATTCCCAACACCTTTAGAACTAACCTGGCTTTGACTCTGTTGTTGTTGAGAAGAAGTGACACCAATTTGTGAATGTCTGATATCCTTTGGTTCGTTAGCCTTGCAGACATGTTTATAGTATCTAGATTTGCCTATGTAGGTAATAGTACGACAAGGCGACAAAACAGACTTTTCGCAATTTATTGAAATACCCAGTTTTTGACAAACGAAAAGTATAATCTCTGGCCATCAGAAGGAGATGCTTGGTGGGAGCTGTGAGAAGCCAGTCGTCCAAATATGGAAACACCTGGAATCCTTGTCGTCTCAGGTGAGAAGCTACCACTGCCATGCATTTGGTAAACACCCGGGGGCAGTGGTGAGACCAAAGGGCAGGGCCCTGAACTGAAAATGACTGGTTCCCAGCCTGCAGCGGAGGAATCTTCTGGAGCGTCTGTTCATTTTTATGTGATAGTACGCATCCCGAAGGTCTATAGAGCACATCCAGTTTCCTTTGCCCAAAAGGGGAAGAATGGATTGCAGCGTGACCATCCGAAATCTTGTTTTCTTGACTGATTTGTTCAAGACACTGAGATCCAAAATCGGTCTCCAGTCCCCTGTTTTCTTTGGAACTAAAAAGAACCTTGAGTAGATTCCGGATCCTTGTTGGTCTGCTGGCACTGACTGAATTGCTCTTTTTGCAAGCAGTTTTGAAATTTCCAAAGCTGCTATATCCCTTTGAGCGGGTGGAACATCTGGAAGGGATTTTTTTGACTGATTTGGAAAACGAAGAAAGGGGATAGAATAGCCTTCAGAAATGATGGACTGTACCCATTTGTCTTGAGTCAGGGATAGCCAGGCTTCTGGGTACAGTGACAATCTTCCCCCGACTGCCTCCGAAGATGGGCAGTCGGGCAACACCTCAGGGATGCTGAAAAGGCTTGTCAGGAAAGGCCTCCCGATTGCCCTGGTTCTGCGGACCCCCCCTGCCCCTAGGGCGACGTCTACCATTGTTATTCCCACCTCTGCCTTTGGTAGGAAAACGACTCTGTCGCCAGGCTTAAGTCCCTTGAGATTGTTTACGGAACCACATCTTCCCACCCTTCTGGCCTTTGGGGTAAGGCCTAGAAGGAGTCGAAAAACGGACTCCGACGGCAGAAAGGGTCTTGCCATCAGTCTCGCACCTAGTCAGGGTCTCTTTCACTTGAGGACCAAAGAGAGATGATCCATCAAAAGGGGAGTTCGTGAAAGACGTTTTGAAAGGGTCCAAAATTGCATAGCCGCATCCAGGCGTGCCTACGTAAAGCTACACCTGTCCCTGCGGCTCTGCTCGCTCCATCGGCCGCATAAGAGAGGAGGCGCATGGAGGAGTTGGATATGGAATTAAGGGTAGCCAGCTGCGTGTTCATTTTTTCTTGGAAACCCGCAGCTGTAGGATCCTTTAACATTTCACTCGCTTCCTTGATCAAGTCCCTTTGAAGACGAGTGAAATGGCACAGGTAGTTCAGCGAACACATGGTAAATGTCGCTGAGGAGAACATCCGCTTCCCGTACCTATCCATGGACCTAGATTCCTTGTTAGGTGGATGGACAGGCACTGAAGGATCAGCCAGTTCCTTCTTTGTGGCAGCAGCTACCACCATAGCATCCACAGAAACTCCTTTTGATAAAAATTGCTTGTCTGATGGAGCTGTGATGAACTTAGAGGGTCTCCTGGGAGTGGGGTCCACTGAATCAGGAGCCGTCCATGCCTTCTTAGCAACCACCTGCATGAGGGGTCGAAGGGGGACACCCAGGAGGTGGAAGGACGAGAGCCAAACGCCTCAAGATACACAGATTCGTCCTCCGAAGGGTTGAGGGCTGGCCAATTTCCCTCTGTTTCAGGATCTCCAGAATGTCTGCAAATGAGACATCTTCAGAAGGGGAACGGGGAACCCTCAGAATCATCCAGATCTGTGTCTGACGTGATAGACTCAGGTGAGTCAATGTGTTTCCTCTTGCACTTCCTCTTCCGAGGGGCTCTTCTGCCAAATCAGGAGAGGCCTCGGAAGAGGATGAAATCCCACAGGGGCTCCTGAGGAGCTGGCTCTCTGCGGTCCGGGATGAGGGAGTGAGTCGACTTACCCTGAGGCAGCATAGAGGGAGGCGGACGGAGCCGACTGTGGGGTAGGGCCAGGCTCTAACACACTCCGCATGTCCTCGGATGCACCCCTGTCAGGCAGAGCCACAGGTCCCCGCTCCGAGGAGCTAAGAACCCCTCGGCACCGACAGTGATGGCTCGAGGTCGATGGAGCCGAACTCACCAGCGCCAAGCTCTGAGAGGAGAGGGGGTCGGACAAGGGTCCGATGCCACTCACCCCTCGGAGCCGACGAGGGAAGGCCGGCGCCGAAATCCCTCCAAACAAGAAAACGGAGCCGACGACGGAGCCGAAGACAATTGTCTCGGCTCCGGCAACCACAGTCTCGGTTCCGACGACCTGGCTCCGAACTCAAAAGAGTCGAAGGAGGAAAGAGTTGATGGACGGGGCAGGCACCGACTGATGAGTCGGGCTCTGAAGCATCTGGGCTAGTGCCTCGGACTTAAGTAGTCGACTCACTACCCTCTGAAGGTCATGATCGGACAGCCTCGATGACCTAGAGGAGTGAGACCTTTGGCTCGTTCAGACAGCAGGGGAGATCCTGGAGCCGAATGAACGGAGCCAAGAGATGGTGACCTAGACCTCTTTCTAGTTGTCGGCTCCGAAGGTCTGGTCGGAGCCGACACGGGTACCTCAATAACCTCGGCTCGGCCGGAGCCGGGAGCCACAGAAACTGTGGACTGAGACTTATCGGCTCCAGCCGAGCCGATAAAGGCAAGGTTGAGCAACCTGAGGTCTCGGCTCAGAAGCCGGAGCCAAGACCTCGATGCCTTAGAGGGCTTCCCTGTTGAAACTGACAGGGAATCCTCTGGCTTCAATAAGCCTCTCAGAATTAACTTGTTTTTCTTTCCTGCAGGACCCTGGGGCTGAAGCCATGGCACACAGCACAGGAGTCCTGCAGGTGCAAAGGCCCCAGACAATAGACACAAGAAGTGTGAGCGTCTGTCAGAGACATTTTCTGACAGCACGCATCACACTTCTTGAATCCGGAGACCTTTGCTTCTTTAGACATTTCCCTAACTGACAGGTGTACACAAACACACACCCAAACACACAAGTTATACCCTGTCAGGAAAAATAATAAATTTAGTAGTGATACTAGAATTTAAGTACAATAAAATTAAAGTAAACTACACAAACACTCCACTAGGGAAGGGAAGGCCTAAGGCCCAAAGGAAGAACCAAAGGTTCTTTGGTAAAGAAACGAGAAATTTAGGGTCGGGGATAAAGTTTTGTGATCTACACTAACTAAGAAGAAATTTAACTTAAAAAGGGGTTAAAAGAGTAACTTTTAGAAGAAAAAGTTAACACTCACCAGGAACCGGTAGAAGCAACCAACCTCGAAGCTGTAGCGGCAAACGAGATCTGAGGTAACTCTCGCCTAGCATTGTGGGATATAAGGGGAGCCTCGAGCCGGTGGAACCAACTCTCGAGCTTTTAGAGTGGCCGAGTCGGAGCCGAGGTCGGCTCCGAACCCATCCAGCAAGAATGAAGGCGAGATAGACAACTTAACATCAAAGATTTATTGTGTGATCCCTGGCTTTAAGCTGATGCCTGGTGGTGGCTGACAGGAGCCAGTCGTCGAGATACGGAAACACCTGGAATCCTTGACGTCTCAGGTGAGCCGTGACCACTGCCATGCATTTGGTGAACACTCTGGGGGCTGTAGTGAGACCAAAGGGCAGGGCTCTGAACTGGAAATGACTGGACCCCAGCCGAAAGCGGAGGAATCTCCTGGAGCGTCTGTGAATTTTGATGTGATAGTACGCATCCTGAAGATCTATTGAGCACATCCAGTTGTCCTTCTGTAAGAAGGGCAGAATTGACTGAAGAGTGACCATTCGGAATCTTGTCTTCCTCACAGACTTGTTGAGTCTGCTGAGATCCAATATTAGTCTCCAGTCTTCCGTCTTTTTGGGGACCAAAAAGAACCTTGAGTAGATTCCGGGCTCTGAATGGTCTGTTGTAACTGGCTGAATGGCTCTTTTTTGCAGTAGTTTTGAAACTTCTAACTCTGCAATTTCCCTTAGACCGGGTGGTACATCTGGAAGGGAATTTGAGGGGAAAGGACTTTCCTCGAAAGGAATTATGTAACCCTTGGATATGATCGACTATACCCATCTGTCTTGAGTGAGGGAATGCCAGGCTTCTGGGTACAGTGATAATCTTCCCCCGACTGCCTCCAAGGAGGGACAGCCGGGCAACATCTCAGGGATGCTGAAAGGGCTTGTCAGAGAGAGGCTCTCTGTTTCCCTGGTTTTGGACCCCTCTGCCTCTAGAGCGTCTGTTGTTGTTACCCCTCTGCCTCTAGGGGTAAACTGACCACGTGAATCTGGCGTGACTCCTTGGGATTCTGGAACCACATTTTTCCACCTTTCTGTCCTTTGGGATAAGGTCTAGAAGGGCTGGAAAAACGGACTCCTACAGCAGAAAGAGTCTTGCCATCCTGCTCGCACCTGGTCAAAGTTTCCTTCACCTGAGGGCCAAACAAAGCTGACCCATCAAAGGGAGAATTTGTGAAGGACGCCTTGAAGGGATCTGCAAAGTCACATAGCCGCATCCAGGCTTGGCGTCTAAGAGCCACACCTGTACCTGCGGCTCTACTCGCTCCATCAGCAGCATATGATATTAGCCGCATGGAGGAGTTTGCAATGGAATTAAGGGTTCCTAGCTGCGAAGCAATCTTTTCTTGAGCTCCTGCAGCTGTAGGATCCTGTACTACTTCACCCAGCTCCTTAAGGATATCCCTCTGGAGTCTGGTGAAGTGACATAGGTAATTCAGCGAACGCATAGCAAAGATCGCTGAGGAAAACATCCGCTTACCATACCTATCCATGGTCCTAGAGTCCTTATTAGGAGGATGGATGGGTACGGAAGGATCTGCAAGTTCCTTCTTGGTGGCAGCAGCCACCACCATGGCATCAGCGGGGACACCCTTAGTGAGGAATTGCTTGTCACACGGGGCAGTGATAAATTTTGAAGGCCTCCTAGGGACTGGCTCTACAGAGTCAGGAGCTGCCCACGCCTTCGGCAATAACCTGCATCAGGGGTCGAAGGCGGAGACACCCAGGAGGTGGAGGGCCGAGATCCAAACGCCTCTAGGTATACTGACTCATCCTCAGAGGGATTGTTGGTGGGCCAGTTTCCCCTCTGTTTAAGGAGTTCTAGGATGTCTGAGAAGGAGACATCCTCAGAGGGGGATCTTGGGGATCCCTCTGACTCATCAAAGTCAGTATCCGAAGTGACAGACTCGGGGGAGTCTACATGCTTCCTCTTACAAGTCCTCTTCCTAGGAGGATCTCCCGAAACATCAGGAGAATCCTCGGAAGAGGGGGAAATTCCCAATGGGGAAACCTGAGGCGGAGGATCTCTGGGTCCTGTAGCAAGAGAAGTGGCAGAGATGTCAACAGGCACTATAGAGGGAGGAGCTAAGGGAACAGACTGCTGACTGATGCCAGTGGCCAGCACACTCTTCATCACCTCGAATGCTCCCCTCCCAGGCAGGTCCGAGAGAACCCGTTCAAGAACTAGGAACTCCAGGGACCACCGAAGGGAAGTCTCCGAGGCAGATGTCGGAGCCGAGCTTGCCAAGGCCGAGGCTCCAAGGGAAGAGCGGGTTGGACAAGGGTCCGATGCCACTCACCCCCTCGGAGGAGACCATGGAAGCCCGACCACCGAATCCCACTAAGGAAGGTCTCGCAGAGGAGATAAGAGTAGACGCTGAAGGAACAGAACGCGGTATCCGTCCTCCAGCCGTAGCAGTAACTATTCTCGAAGACTCCAACTCCACGCTCTGGGGTAGAGTTGAAGGAGGAACTGTAACGGGTGTGGACCAACAGTCGTCTGTTGAGACGGACTATGTAACATTTGGGCCAGTGCCTGTGACTTAAGTAATCTGCTGACCACTCTCTCTAAGTCATGGTCTGAAAGTCTGGATGACCTTGAAGATCGGCTCCGATGGCTCCGTTCGAAGGAGAGGTGAAGCCGGAGCCGAAAGTATCGGCTCCAAGGAAGGAGACCTCGACCTCTTCCTGGAATGAGCCATCGGAACCGATGAAACTATAGACCCTGTCGGAGCCGACAACTTATCGGAGCCGACAGGAAGCCTCGATGCATCGGCTCCAGCTGGAGCCGATACAGCCACAAAAGTAACGGTGTCGGAGCCGATCGGAGCCGACACCGATGCCTGTGCCACATGGTGGTCAGAACCGATCGGAGCCGACACCGAAGTGGTCGATGCAGAATCGGCACCGATAGCTTAGTTAAGCCAGAATCGGCTCCAGCCGGAGCCGATCTCGACTCAGAACGAGTCAGAGCCGAGGCCACAGGCTTAGACACAGAAGCCTGGGCCTTGGAAGATTTGGCTGATTTAGATGGAGCCGACTTAGCCGGAGAGCCCTCCGGCTTAAGAAGGCCCCTAAGTATCAGTTTGTTTCTTCTTTCCTGCAGGACTCTCTGGCTGAAGGAATGACATATAGCACAGGAGTCCTGCAGGTGAAGAGGCCCCAGGCAATACAGGCAAGAAGTGTGACCGTCTGTCAGAGACATCTTCTGACAGCACGAGTCACACTTCTTAAAGCCTGAGACCCTCTCCTTTGACATGGTGTTTCACAACACACACACACACCAGTCAAAGAATTAAATTAAATAAAATACCAAAAAGGTATTACTAGAAAAACACACACACACACCCTAACAGGGGGGGGATGGGATGGGTAAAGTTTGACTAAAAAAATTAGTAGAGACAGGGAATTGTCTGTCAGAAAATCTTTATAATTAACTTAGAACTAAAAATTAAAGGGTTTTTAGCAAAAAGGGGCTAAAATATCAAAGTATTGAATCACTTACCAGGAGCTGGTAAAAGGAGGACCTCATAAGCGAAGCGGCAAACGAGATCTGGGTACTTACCGCCTTGCATCATGGGATATGGGGCTGCCTCGAGCTGGTAAAAGTGACTCTCGAGCTTAGCAAGTGCCGAGTCGGAGCCGAGGGATCGGCTCCGAGCCCATCAAGCAAGAATGAAGGCGAGATTGACAACTTAACATGAGAAATGTTTCCACTTACTAGCATAAGTCTTCCTGGTAGTAGATTTGTGCAAAGAAAGGATGATTTCACGCACCGGCTGAGAAATATGTGGAAGCCTGGCTAAGGTTGGAAGTGGAGCAACCAAGCTGTGAGGTTGAGAGACTGAAGGGATTGGTGCAGCCCGCCCGACTGATGGACCAAGAGGTCTGGCACTGGGTCCAGATTCCAAGGCTGCTCTAGCAGGTGACGATGCAGGAATGGGAACCAAATTTGTCGAGGCCAGTAAGGGGCAATGAGGATCATCCTGGATCCCAATGCGGTCGCCTTCTGAATTAGTTTGGGAATTAGGGGAAAAGGTGGGAATGCATACAGAAGACCCCGGGGTCAATCGTGAACTACAGCGTCTCTGGGGGAGTGGCCGGGGAGGGGGAAGAGAGTGAAGAAATCGTCGCACTTGCTGTTGAGAGGAGTTGCAAAAAGGTTGCAGCAAGGTTGACTCCATCTGCGGAAAATTTTGTCCGCTACTGACTGACTGAGAGACCACTCGTGAGGCATGAGAATGGCTCTGCTTAGCCTGTCTGCTATGACGTTGGACTTCCCGGGGATGTGTGTTGCTATCAGAAACTGTTGAGAGGAGATTGCCCACTACCAGAGTCTGAGTGCTTCTCGACATAAGGGATAGGACTTGGTTCCGCCCTGCTTGTTGATGTACCACACTACAGACATATTGTCTGTTTGAATTGCAATAGTCCTGGTGGGTAGAGAGTCCTGAAGAGCTTGCAACGCTAAAAGCACCGCTCTCATCTCCAAGACGTTTATGTGCAGGTGGTACTCTAGAGGCTGCCAAGTGCTCTGGACAGTCCTGCCCTGAAAATGCCCCCCCACCCGATCAGGGAGGCATCCGTGGTCACCGTGGCAACAGGAGGAGGAAGAACAAAACTGTCTGCCCTGAAGTACTAGAGGGGAGACCATCCACCAAGCCAAGTTGTCTTTGCATGATTGAGTGATTATTATGTTGTGAGACATCGGAAGTTGTTGAAAAGACCATTGGGTAAAAAGCATCCACTGAAGAATCCGCATGTGAAAACGAGCCAGGGGAAGTAATGTGATTGCTGCTGCCATGAGACCCAAAGTTTTCAGTACAAATCTGGCCTGAATCCTCTTGCACTGTAGTAAGACCTGCACATGTCGGCAAATGTCTGATACTCGGTCGAAAGGAAGTTTTGCAGGCAGCTCTTTTGTATTTAATCTTGCGCCTATAAAGGTTATAGATTGACAAGATGACAATGCAGACTTTTCGAAATTTATTGAGATACCTAGCTTGGAGCAAGTTTGAATGGTATAATCCCTGACTCGCAGTAGCTGATGCCTGGTGGAAGCAGTAAGGAGCCAGTCGTCTAGATATGGAAACACCTGGAATCTTCACCGTCTGAGGTGAGCCGTAACTACTGCCATGCATTTGGTGAACACCCTGGGGGCTATCGTGAGACCAAAGGGCAGGGCTCTGAATTGCTAGTGACTGGCTCCCAATCTGAAGCGGAGAAACCTTCTGGAATGTCTGTCCATTTTGATATGGTAGTACGCATCCTGAAGGTCTATGGAGCACATCCAATTTTCCTGACCCAAAAAACGTACAATGGACTGAAGCGTGACCAGCCGGAACTTCGTTCTTTGAACAGATTTGTTTAACCTGCTGAGATCCAAAATAGATCTCCAGTCCCCTGTCATTTTTGGTACCAAAAAGAACTTGGAGTAAATCCCGGATCCTTGCTGGTCTGCTGGGACTGGCTGGATGGCCCTTTGTTTTAGCAGTTTTGAAATTTCTAGCACTGCTTGTTCCCTCAGACCGGGTGGAACATCTGGAAGGGACCTGGTTGTTTGTACAGGGGTGTGGACAAAGGGGATTTTGTAACCCTCGGATATGATGGACCGTACCCATTTGTCTTGTGTGAGGAGTTGCCAGGCTTCCGGGTACAGTGACAACCTTCCCCCGACTGCCTCCGAAGGTTGACAGTCGGGCAGCCCCTCAGGGGTGCTGAAAGGGTTTGTCAGAGAAAGACTCTCTGCTACCCTGATTTTGCGGACCCCCCTCTGCCCCTCTGGCGGTGTCTATTATTGTTCACTCCTCTGCCCCTGGAGGGAAACTCGCCACGTGTGTCAGGCACGACTCCCTGGGGTTTCTGAAACCACATTTTTCCACTCTTCTGACCTTTAGGGTATGGTCTAGAGGGAGTAGAAAAACAGACTCCCACAGCAGAGAGAGTCTTGCCTTCCTGCTCACACCTGGTAAGGGTATCCTTCACCTGTGGTCCAAACAGAGCCGAACCATCGAAGGGGGTATTGGTGAAGGACGCCTTAAAGGGGTCAGCAAAGTTACATAACCGCATCCAGGCATGTCTTCTCAAAGCCACGCCTGTACCTGCGGCCCTACTCGCCTCATCGGCTGCATAAGAAATGAGCCGCATGGAGGAGTTGACGATAGAGTTAAGGGTCGCCAGCTGGGAGTTAATCTTATCCTTAGCCCCCGCAGCTGATGGATACTGAAGGGTATCACCCAGTTCCTTGAGAAGATCCCTTTGAAGGCGGGTGAAATGGCACAGGTAATTCAGCAACCGCATGGAAAAGGTCGCTGAAGAAAACATCCGCTTCCCGTACCTGTCCATTGTCCTAGACTCTAACAGAAAACGAGTTTCCTAAGTGGGACAAACTAGGGGATACACAGTATAACTATACTACAAGGTAAAGACAATCTAACTCTAAGAAAAATACATTAAATATTAGCTGAAAATAGAAAAAAAGGATTAATACGACCTGAGCCAGTAAAAACGCAACCTCGTAGCTGAAGTGGCAAACGAGATCTGGGTATCTAGCGCCAAGCATTGTGGGATATGGGTAGGCCTCGAGCCAGTAAATAGCTCTCGAGCTTTAGTAGAAGGCAGAGTCAGAGCCGAGGATCAGCTCTGAACCCATCCAGCAAGAATGAAGGCGAGATAGACAACTTAACATTATATTATTATAGAGAATGGGCAACCTGTACATTGGCACTCTGATTGGAGAACCAATGTTCTTCAGCAGAGTGTTAATGTACAGGTAATACCCACTCAAAAACAAGTCCACCTCTTCACTGCAGTATATTAAACTGCCACTGAGCTCGGACTGAAACGAAGCCAACAATTGCCATTATTTTACGCTTGTTAAGCAGCTTTAGCTGTGTAGCAAGTGTGAAATTAAAACAAGCAAAAAAAAATATATATATATATATATATATATAAGTAAAAGCGGTGTATGAGTTTAGAAGTGTGTATGTTTGTCTACATGTGTGAGTGTATGAGTACTTGCATGTGTGAAAGCAGAAGTTTTGTGTGTGTGTGTGTGTGTGTGTGTGTGTGTGTGTGTGTGTGTGTGTGTGTGTGAATGAATGAGAGATCAATCAATCGAGCAGTGGATGCAAATTATTTAAAATTAAGAGGTATGTATACCTCTTAGCTCAAGAAATCTGGATAAAACCTAAAATAATGTGGGGCAAAGGCTCATTTTAATATTGCTGTTATGCAATTAGAAAGTTATTATAACAACAGAATCTATGCTAACATGCATTTTCTGAAGGATATGAAAGTCTGAAACACAAGCATAATTCATTACTTAGTGACATCAACCCTCAAAGATTTGCCAGCAAACTATAAATTTTATAAGGAACAGATTAAAAAAAAATGAGGCAAAATACTTGGACATTCTGTGAAAATCTGGACAGTTGAGAGGTACAAGTATGAAACTTGTAATAGCTGGCATTATTAACTGATTGAAATTCTATGTGCGTTTTTAAAGGTACTACTACATCTGATGTTAAATACTTACCAAACTTATAATCTGGATGCAAAATATTTCCTCCAATAACAGTTACATGTACTATAGCAAGTTTGAAACATTAGGCAGAAGAACTATTTTACGTCAAAAATATTAAAAATATATATACAGTAATTGAAAAAAATCAAACAAATACAAAACAATTTCACCGATAGCCCATTCACTAAGTATAATAATGCCGTCCAGGATGTGCATCATTGTGTAAATAATGATGCCCTTCCAGGGGGTGTACAGGCCCTCCACCTATGGCTTCAAGGCTCAGAACACCACTGGACAGGTGTTATTTACACAATAACACGCATCCCAGTTGGGCATTGTTACTTGCTTAATACATACAAAGAAATAGCAGCAGAAAACAAGATAATACATGTAGTCACTCATTCTTCAGCACTGACAACACTGGAAAATCCTGCTAATAGACAAGGCGATAGTTTAATATTAATAAGTAATACAGCAGGAAGCATAAATTATGGTAATGTCGTGGCAAATAAAACAGACTTATCTGAAATGGTAACTTGGGAAACGGAGAGAGAGATGTATACTGTTTGGATTTTGACACAGTCATAAAAGTTGTTAATGGTTAACAAAACAAATGTGAAACTTACTGCCGAAAGCCACAATTTTCAAATCAACATAAAACACAGGAAGGCAGGAAACACTGTTGTTGGAAGAAATAATTTACACCTAAAATATAAGTCTGGTAAGCACACACACACACACACACACACACACACACACACACAGTCAGAAGTAGTATTACCTTTAAAAACACATACACAATTACACTCAGTTAATAATGCCAGCCATTACAAGCTTTGTACAGTCATGCCTACCATTCATACTGATGCAGATTGCTCAATAATGATAAGAAACTTCCTTATTTTATGTGTACAACAATACAGAAAGTAAAAAAGGAGTAAACAAAGCTTGTTTTATTAGTTTTTACTTAACTTATTAAAAGATGGGACTACAGTTTATAATTGTGTCAAGGGGTGAAGGGACTACACAGTTGTTTTTCCAATGAGATGAGATGGACAGCTGTCTTAAGAAACCAAAGGGACTGCCAAAAAAATGGAAAACTAGATTTGACACAGCTTATGAATAGAAAAACCTTCAAATGGAATCATACATAAGGTATGTCACCCACAAAGGGAATTCTGACATTTACAATTGGCTAGCTACTCAGTCAATAGATGACACAAGAAGAAACAGAGAAATGACTGCTCCTTCAATACGATACATGAAAAGTATAATATTCAGTTTTATCAATCATGTCACCAAAGAAGCACTATGGAATGAAAATTAATTTCAGGGTAACTACAATGAAATACAGAGTGAAAAACAATCACTATAAAATTAAAATGAGTCAACACAAAGCACAGTCTAGAAGAGTAAGAATAAAAATTCAGTGAACATACAAGAAGTAAAGATAACACAAAGATTTTGAGTGGTATGACATCATGCTCCCTTCAGCGAAATGGTTGTAATTATAAAGTACCAGTGTGTACAGACTGAGCAATAATAAGTATTTCAGTTGTGCAGAAAGTACATGCGAGGGACTTGCAGACTGCAAGGGGGGAGGGTGTCTGCAACACCCTTTATTTTGAACAAACCATGAAATAAATGGCAGTACATAATGCGCAGCCAAGCTGTGGTCAGGCATAAATTATTTCTAGTTCAACTTAGCTAAATGATACAGTAAAAAGCAATGCAATTTAATAAGACTGAGTATCAACTTCTGTAAAGAATATGGTTGCCATGTTGCACACAGTAGGAATACATACTTTTTATTTTGCCATCCTTCTTGATGTCTGAAATTCAGCATAAATGTAGTCATTTAAAAAAGTAAAAAGCAAGTGATAAAGAACACAAGTCTTCAACATCTGCACTCATTCTGCTAGCTTACAAAAGTACTAAATAATTAAAAACTTACAATGAAATCCTATTTGAAGTGCATCAGAAAGCACTATGAATGGCAAAGCAATTAAACAGCCCAGGTGAAACTGAATCAGGTACACAGTTAACAGGATACATGGCTAAACCTCCCCACAAAGGCAACATGGAAACTTGTGGAACTTCTACATTTCATTCCATTGAACACCTATTAATAAAGACATGAAAGGAAACAATATCCTGTAAAACAGTACCTCTCTTAAAGAATGGAAAATGATGGGTCACAACTGAGCTAATGCTAAAGAGTCATTCATTAAAGTAAAAAAAAAGATAAATATATACTAGTTAAGAATAAAACATATCTGATTTAAGAGTTAAAGTCTTGAGCGTTGTGTTGTGCAACTGCAATGCCCCCCACTCGTAGGGTTGCCACCTTTTCAAATGGCCAACGTGGGACATTTTCGGGACACACATCAGATTTTACAGGCCGACACATACCCACAGTCAGTACAAAGGCTAGAACTTTACTTTTTTGCCTAAATAAAAGCTTATTCTTGTAGCAGTTTAGTTGCTTATTCTGTTTCTTGTAACATTTAGGTATTTTAGATACAGAAATAACAATTTTATAAAACTATTACATAAAATATGGGACACAATTATGTCCTACAATCACAGGACATTTGCCATTTTTAAAATTTTTGGTCAGGACACCACTGCCCAAAGAGGGACTGTCCCTCACAAAGTGGGACAGTTGGTAACCCTATCCACTGACATATTTCATTCCTTGTAGTCTTCAGAATACTAGTCCCCATACTGCATCTAAGGTCATTCTAAAAGTCTGGTGCTTGCCTCTGTACAGTTCTGTTTCTTTGCTTTACTTTACTACATATGGGATACTTTTGGTTCTTTGAGGAAATGTACTTTTTGTAGTGTAGAAAAGATGTTGCATTCTCTGCTACATTTCTTTTTTTTTTCTGTGTATTTTATATTTTACTTCAATTATTGCAATGTTTATTTCACCATCCAGGCTAAATTAAAAAAATGATATATGTCAGCATATACTTCTTCTGAAATGAATAACTAAAAATGTAATGAGATAAGGTACACTTGTTCAAAGACCACTTCTGTGAAGACAGTGCAACTGTGGCCAAAGGATCAATCACATTTCACAAAAAAATAAAGCTACACTTCAGATTGTTTTGCAGGGAGTAAAGCCCCACATGCCCAGCAGGAGGTAGAACCCCCCCCCCCATTCCCTAACTTTAATGTAAACACTGAGAATACTGCATCTTAGTAGTAAAATGATAATTCTTTGCCACAGTCACATCCATCTCATCTCAATGGAAATCTGAAGAAAACCCAGTTAATGATCAATTACTTTTTTTCCTAATCCTCTCTCTTCATGCTTGCATGTAGTAAGTTGCATATACACAGAACAAGAGCTACACTAATAAATACAAAATCTTATTTCAGCTTTACAATTTCTGATCAGTAAAAGCATCATTATCGCAGGTAATTAACTACATGAATATTTCAACACATAATGACATACATGGCCCGTGTAACAGCATATACTACAGGAGCTACACTGCAATCAATTTCAAATCTGCTTGGTTTGGAAGTACACAGCTAGGCAAGCACTACTGCCTTTCAAAATGAAACTGCTTCTTTTTCATGTAATGTGAAGGCAATTTAATTATATGTTCCAATCTTGTTTCTACGACTCTACTGTTACTCTCCTTTCATATCAAGAACTATGTGAATAAGACAAATGTTAGTGCTGACTTGGGATAGGTTACAGTTATAGTACCTCACATGCGTACAATACAGAACTACTACTAGGCAACTGAATGCCTGCAAGATGCCTCACCATAAACACCCTTAAACAGACACACAAAAATTCTTGCCAAAACTTCTCTTTCTTTTCTGTGTACATGGTTCAACTCTGGTCAGACAAACTTCTTACCAGTGTAAGACCTGTGTGACTCACATCAGTAACATCTCTGGTGCACAGTACACATATAAATGAGTTTGACAGCCTACATACTGATTAATAAGCAATCCATAAAGGCTTTCAGCATGCAACAGAGAAACAAACAGGAATCTGCTGCCAGGATGAGGAAGTTTCACAGCTCCCAGAACCCAAAAATGTCCATACTTAAAATTTTCAGATAAGAACTTAACACATTAATTGGTCTGATCAAATCCTTAACTATAAGGTCAAACAGTTCCTATCCAAGAAAAAGGTGTTTACATCTTTTTTTAAGGTATCAACAGAGTGCATAGCGCTTTGGTAACTCTTCCATAACTGGATATGATGTTCCATAAACCAGATAATTCTCTTTCATTCTCTTCAACTACTGGTGTGCCTACTAGTCGGATCCTAGAGGTTCCTGGACATGTGCATGGAAATACTGCAGAGCACACATCTTTTATATGCACTTGTGGGTGTCTTAAGCACCTTGATTGTCCCACCACAAGTCCACAGTGTCTGCTACCAAGACAGAAAAGAACAGCAAAGCAGAACAATGTGTGTGTGTGTGTGTGTGTGTGTGTGTGTGTGTGTGTGTGTGTGTGTGTACGCACATGTATGTGTACAATGGCTAGTGTTAATGCTTACTGCATGGGCTGCAAGCAGAGTGCCACTCAAGTACTGTCTACTGGATGAGTCAAGAAGTTTAAATGCAACTTTGACAGATGGCACTATTCACTGATTAACCCAGCTGCACCAGAGTTGAAAATGCTGCATATAAAATGCAGGGTCATTCACTGGACAGCTTACAATCACACAATGACCACCAGCTCCAAACTAGGTCACTTTCTCATAACACATTCCATCCTATTTCAGGTGTGTTCATGCTGTATAAATGCTACCGGCTACAAAACAGTTCTGTTCTTGCAGGGTATCATTGTAGTGTGACTGCCAAACAGCATTCTGCCATTGGCTTTTAATTGTAATTGGCAGTATGTTGTATGAGCATATTGACTGCTTACAGTGAGCATCCACCACTGGCTGTGTATGTACGTTGTACAAATTCCAAATACACTGTGGTGACCTTCCATTTATCCAGTGGACCTGGAGTATCAATGCCACCAACAGTCTGCGTGCGTCTTTCTAGTGCCTTCCTTCCCTTGACTGTTGTGTCTAGCAATCTCAGAGGCACAGAGAAGTGCAGCCTCTTGCTTACCACTGAACTCTCTCAGGCCAAAATCTGCTTCATCAGACAAAGACTCATTACATTTCCTGTATTTTAAATTCATTCTATCCAGTCATGAACCAGCAACAATTAAGAACAATCACTCAATTCATCTTCTAAGGGGTCTATTAGCTAGTACAGATTTAATAGACAACTTATCATTTAGGCCCTTACCCATCGAGTTGAAAATAAGGAACTAGAGTGGATCATCAGAAGGAGAGCAACAATGGGTAAAGATTTCTGCAGTATACAATATGTTTTTGCACTTTACTATTTAAATGCATACACCTGCATCATTTTACACCTGATTGAAAATATTTTATTGAGTGATTGTTCTTAATTGTTGCTGGTTCATGATTGGATAGAATGAATTTAAAATACAGGAAATGCAATGAGTCTCTGTGTGATGAAGCAGCTTTGGCCGCAAAAGCGCTCACCTTTTTACAACTGGAATAAACTGTGTATGATCTTATCAGCTGTGGTCTGGCCTCCACTCTTGCTTTATTTCATTCTACTTGTGACTTTGGGAGACCAGTTTGTCTGTATCACACTTTTGTTCTTTATACTTAAATAATTTATTGTCAATTTTGGGAAAGAAAACTGGTAAATTGATCACCTGACTGATATTTGTTTCAGAGGCAACTATTGGCAGTGTGCATAAAATAACTCTTTGTGAAAAATCAAATACAGTGTTTTCGAAGACAGTGCTTGGAGCTCAGCAACTCATCTTGCTGAAGTTATGGCCACCAGAAAGACCATTTTCCAAGACAGAAATGTAAGGTCTACTTTAGCTGATGGTTCAAAAGGTGAATGCACCAAAGTTTGTAATACCAAAGTCAGGTCCCAAGGTGAAGTGCAGTCACCAACTGGAGGTCTAAGTAAGAAGGTACCTTTGAGAAAGGCCTTACATAACTTAGATGAAGCCAAAGGAGAAGCACATCTCCAATGTGGTAGCTGGAGAGGGCTGCTAACTGATGGTGGAGAAACTTGACTTGCTTAGAAAGATGTACTCGAGGAAATCTAAAACAGCAGGGAGTGGAGCAGTGAAATGATCCAACTCTCTCTGATGAGCCCAAAAAGAAAACCTCTTCCATTTACTTTTATCAATCTTCCTAGCCAAAGGTTTGTGAGACAAAAAAAAGAATTTGAACTGTGGAGGAAAGCCTGGAATGTCTAGCCATCATTGGAATTGGAGAAACCATGCGGTCAACGTGAGATCTGAGATAACCAGATGAAACATCCCTGACAGGTACGACAAGTGGTCTGGACTGGGAATCCAGTGTCCATGGAGGACATCCTAGGTGAGGCATAGGAAGGGAAACCACACTTGCCGAGGCCAGAAGTGGACAATGAGGATTACTTTGCTACTCAACCAGAGCACTTTCTGAAGAAACTTGGGAATTGCAGACAGGGGAGGGTAAAGACAAAGAACCTGCTGCATTTGCTGTTGAGGGGAGAGGTGACTAGATCACAACACAGCTGACCCCATTTGTGAAAGATCATATCTGCCACCGATTAAGGGACCACTCATGAAGCTTCAGAATGGTCCTGCTGACCCTGTCCGCTAAGATGTTGGACTTCCCCAGTATGTGCATTGCTACAAGAAAGCAGCTGGAGATCACTCACTGCCAAACTCTCATTACTTCTTGGCATAGGGGATAAGACCTGGTTCCCCCATTTGCTGATGTACCAGACTGCTGAGATGTTGTCCGTTTCAACGGCAACGGATCCTAGAGGAAGAGAGCTCTGAAGAGCCTGCAACTCTAGAAGCACCCTTTTCATCTCGAGGACATTTATATGCAAATTGTTCACTTCTGGGGACCATATGCCTTGAAAGGTCTTGTCCCAAGTAATGCCTCCCCCACCCCAACTGTGGGACATCCATGGTCAACTTCGCATTCGGGGAGAAAGAATAAATGGACGTCCTTGACAAATCTCAGACTGTATCCACCACAGCAGGGATTATCTGCAAACCTCAGATAATTTTATTGGATGTCGTAAAGGGTATCAATGAAAAGACCATTGCACTGCTAGAGTCCATTGAAGAATTCTCATATGAAGATAAGCAGTGGATATTAAAGTTATTGCAGCAGCCATCGACCCTAGAGCTTTGAGTACCATTTTTGCTGGGGAAGAATGAGAAAGAACCTGTCTGACAAGCGACATCAAAGTAAGCGGTCTGTTTTGAGGCAGAAGAGCTAGACAATTGTCTGTGTTTAGACAATCCCTATAAACTCCAAGACTTGAACTGGTTGAAGTTGTGACTTGGCTAGACTGACAGTAATTTCAAGAGAGTGAGACAGTTGGAGCAAGCAATCCCTGGGCTCTTAAAAGAAGATGCTTGGTCAGTGTGGTAAGGAGCCAGTCATCCAAGTAAGGAAACACTCTGAATCTGAGCAGTCTTAGATGAACTGCTATCACTGCCATGCATTTGTGAACACCCTGGGGGCTCTGGTGAGATCGAAGGGCAGGGCTCTGAACTGTAATGACTGGCTCCCAGCTGAAAGTGTAGCTATCTTTGAGAGCACCTGTTCATTTGGATGTGATAGTACGCATCTTGAAGATCGCTAGAGCACATCCAGTCATCCTTCTGTAGGAGAGGCAGGATGGACTGAATAGTAACCAGCCGGAATCTGGAATTCTTTACAAACTGGTTCAGACAACTGAGATCTAAAATGGCTCTCAAGTCCCCTGTTTTCTTTGGTACTAAAAAGAACCTTGAGTAAATTCTGGATCCTCTTTGGTCTGGTGTTAACTCTTGGATGACTCTTTTGTCCAGCGGCTTTTGAATCTCTAAAGCTAATAACTACCTCTTATTGGGTGGAACATTAGAGAGACATTTTCTTTTCCTTTGGGGAACTTGTAAAAAGGGAATGAAATATCCTCTGAAAATGATCCTTTGTGCCCATGAATCTTTTGTGATGGCTGTTCAGGATTTTAGGTGCAAGAACAAGTGCCCTCTGACTGTCTCCAGAAAGGGACAGTCAGGCAACCTATCAGAAGCTCTGAAAGGATCTGTCCAAGAAGGAATCTTGAGACCCTTGATTCTGCTGACGCCCTCTGCTGCATGGGTGGCACCTTCCATTGTAGCTATTCCCCCCTCTGCCTCTGGGGGAAAAGTCTCCACATGACTCTTGGAACGGTCCTCAAGACTTCTGAAACCTCAACTTTTTACCAATGCACTGATTCCTAGAAAAGGGTCTCGTCAGGGTAGAAAAATGGATTCCCATGGCAGACAAGGTCTTTCAATTTTTCTTACCATGGGAAAGCATCTCTAACTGCTGGCCCAAACAAAGAAGATCCATCAAAGGGAGCATTGATGAATGATGTGATGAAGAGCTCATCAAATTTGCACAACCACAACGAGGCACATCTCCTAATGCCCATGAGGAACCTTTAGCTGCATGTGAGATTAACCTTATGGACAAATATAGTAATGAATTGCAGGGTGGCCAGTTGTGAGGAAAAAAGACTTCTGTTCCTCTGCAGACATGGACCCAGGGGTAGAGTTAAAGACTTCCTTAACTAAATCCCTCTATTACCTAGTGAAATGCATTACGTAATTCAGTGACCATAAGGCAAAGGGCTATGAAGCAAACACTCACTTCCCATACCTGTCCAACACCCTAGACTCTCCATTAGGGGGATGGACAGCAGAGCTCTGCTCAGCCATCTACTTTTTAGTTGCTACCACAACAACCATGACATCTATAGGGGTTCCCTTGGTCTAGTGTTGTCTGTCAAAGGAGGTGCTCAAACTTTTGTCTGGGTGTTTAGGGATCAGTTCCACAAAGTCCAGTTCCTTCCATGCCCTGCGGGAGACAAGGTCTTGAAGCTCATCCACAGGGGTAGTAACCCAAGACATAGATGGTCATAACCTGAAGACTTCCAAGAAAGTACAGTTTTGTACCTACCATAAATGTAGATGTCCGATAGGTATGTATCTGCAGTCATAACATAGCGGACTCTTAGACGTCGGTCGGAGTTTGCAGAAGAATTTTTCGGATCCGCTTTTGCATATAAAATGCCGTCTGAGACTCCGACTACGCATATGGCCAAAAAATGCAAGGAAAAGGACCAACACTCGCGGCCCGTGGTTTCGGCTGAAACCACGGTTAGGCCTACCGCGAGTGTCTCGGTTTCGGCTGAAACCGAGACACCGGTTCTTACTACGACCGAAACCATACTTCCGACAACCGAGGCCAGAGAGGCCCCGGCTGAGTCGGCTTCAGAAATCCCTACCGAAGCTAACGCTCAAGAATTGTCCGACACCATTCCACTGGACATTTCTACACCTGCACGTGGGGCAGCTAGGCCCCCAGCTTCTATGTCTATTAAGGCCTTCTCCAGGGCTAAAGCTGCCAAACTTTCAAAAGCTTTACCTGCCAAATCTACTTCACAGAGACCTTCCTCAAGTTCTCAGATTCTCACTCTTGCTGAGGACCTTATATCCTTAATTAGGGGTTCCCAACCTCACCCAGACAGGGCCTCCCAACCTCCACCTGACAAAAGGCCTAGGACTGAACCCTCTGAACCTCTCTCCTCTGATTACTCCACGGATGGATCTGATTTGTCAGACCATCAGGAAGGGGCCTATTCGCCTTATGAGGATTCAGATGCAGAAGACTCTATTCCTTCGGCCTCCCCTCCTGAAGAATTTTCCTTTGGGGAGACTTTGCACTCAATGAGGGAACACTTTCAATGGCAGGGTCAGGATTTTTCTGATTCTAGAAAAAGATTAAGGACATTTTTACATTTGCCCCAGCATAGGCCCTTAGCCATACCACCAGTGCTAACTGTAATTGATGATGTGTATAATGATGTCAGTTCTGCACCTGATTCTCTTCCCCCGGCCCCTGCCAAACCTGACAGATATTACAGGGTCCCGGATTCTCACTTCCACCTGTATAAAGCCCATGCTGCAGACCCAGAAACTATTTCTCAGGGCCCAAAGGTGTTGCAGCTGCCACTGCCAAAAATCCCCTACCCTCTGAAAGAGAGTCTAGAGCATTAGAGAGATGGGGTAAAAAGGTTTATACATCTGCTACTCTTTCTGCCAGGGCATTAAACTGTCAATTCCATATGATACAGTACCAAGAACATTTGTTAGATCAGCTGAATAAAAAGCTTTCTTCTCCTGAACCTTTAGACCATAAATCCCTTCAGGATTTGGTACACAACTCTCAGCAGGTCAGTAATCATTTCTTAAAATGTGGCTATGATGCACTGGAGGCTTCATTTAGATCAGCTATGACTGGGGCAGTAATTGTAGGCATGCCTGGCTAAAGAGCAATCCTTGCCAGACCATGTCAAGGCTAAACTCCTAGATGCTCCAATGGAGAAACAAAGTTTATTTGGCTCCCCTGCACAGGAGATTCTAAAGAAAGTGGAAGAAAAAGCAAACTCTGTGCAAACAGTAAAGGAATTTCTGCAGGTCCAACCTCCAAGGTTCAGCAGAAACTGGCCTTCAAAGAATTGGTCCTTTCCAGACAACTCCAGAGCACAGAGGGGCAGGAATAGACGCCCTAGAGGCAGAGGTCAATCAAAGGGTGCCTACAGGGGCCGTCAGTGGCAGCCTGCCAAACAGAGGAGTAGTGCCAAAGCTGCAACTACAACCACTACCACAGGACAGACACAATGACTTGACTCTGATTCCGCCTACCAGGGAACAACTGGAAGCTCCCTTGGGCGGAAAGCTGGCTTTATTCTCAAACAACTGGCATTGCATTACAAAGGACACATGGACATTGCAAACCATAGACAAAGGATACGGGTTTCACTTCCACACTTTACCAAAAAGGAGCAGAATGCCAAACCTTCCACCAAACCAGAAGCCAGAGGCTTTAAGACAAATCAACAATTTACTTCAGATGAAAGCGATTGAAAGGGTACCATCTATGGAACAAGGCCAAGGATTTTACTCCAGTTTATTCAGCTGATCTAACAAATATTCTTGGTACTGTATCATATGGAATTGACAGTTTAATGCCCTGGCAGAAAGAGTAGCAGATGTATAAACCTTTTTACCCCATCTCTCTAATGCTCTAGACTCTCTTTCAGAGGGTAGGGGATTTTTGGCAGTGGCAGCTGCAACACCTTTTGGGCCCTGAGAAATAGTTTCTGGGTCTGCAGCATGGGCTTTATACAGGTGGAAGTGAGAATCCGGGACCCTGTAATATCTGTCAGGTTTGGCAAGGGCCGGGGGAAGAGAATCAGGTGCAGAACTGACATCATTATACACATCATCAATTACAGTTAGCACTGGTGGTATGGCTAAGGGCCTATGCTGGGGCAAATGTAAAAATGTCCTTAATCTTTTTCTAGAATCAGAAAAATCCTGACCCTGCCATTGAAAGTGTTCCCTCATTGAGTGCAAAGTCTCCCCAAAGGAAAATTCTTCAGGAGGGGAGGCCGAAGGAATAGAGTCTTCTGCATCTGAATCCTCATAAGGCGAATAGGCCCCTTCCTGATGGTCTGACAAATCAGATCCATCCGTGGAGTAATCAGAGGAGAGAGGTTCAGAGGGTTCAGTCCTAGGCCTTTTGTCAGGTGGAGGTTGGGAGGCCCTGTCTGGGTGAGGTTGGGAACCCCTAATTAAGGATATAAGGTCCTCAGCAAGAGTGAGAATCTGAGAACTTGAGGAAGGCCTCTGTGAAGTAGATTTGGCAGGTAAAGCTTTTGAAAGTTTGGCAGCTTTAGCCCTGGAGAAGGCCTTAATAGACATAGAAGCTGGGGGCCTAGCTGCCCCACATGCAGGTGTAGAAATGTCCAGTGGAATGGTGTCGGACAATTCTTGAGCGCTAGCTTCGGTAGGGATTTCTGAAGCCGACTCAGCCGGGGCCTCTCTGGCCTCGGTTGTCGGAAGTATGGTTTCGGTCGTAGTAAGAACTGGTGTCTCGGTTTCAGCCGAAACAGAGACACTCGCGGTAGGCCTAACCGTGGTTTCAGCCGAAACCGCGGGCCGTGAGTGTCGGTCCTTTTCCTTGCGTTTTTTGGCCATATGCGTAGTCGGAGTCTCCGACGGCATTTTATATGCAAAAGCGGATCCGAAAAATTCTTCTGCAAACTCCGACCGACGTCTAAGAGTCCGCTATTTTATGACTGCAGATGCATCCTTGAAGGACATCACAGATTCCTCCTGGAAAGGGGGTTTGGGAAGACCATCCACCTTTCTGGTGAAAGAGCTCTAAGTTATCTCCAAACGAGACATCATCAGATGGAGACCTAGGGGGACCTTGTCCCTTCATCAAAATCTGTCTCTACTGTGAGGGATTTCTGCAGGGAATCCAAGTGCCTTCTCTTGCACAACCTCTTCTGAGGAATCTCTTCAGTGGTGTCTTCTGGAGAGGTGTCAGAAAAAGCCCGAGTTCCCTGGCAGAAACTGCTTGGAAGTTCATAAATGCTGGCAGTTCCTGAGGTATAGGACGAGTAGACTCAGGCACAGGATCTGAAGAGGAAACGGAATGGTTCCTAAGGCACAAGAGTTGAACTTGCTCTAGGGTGAGAGAAAACCCTCTCCACTTCCTCGAAGGCGTAAGCATCAGGAGAAGCCAAATATAATCAGGCCAGATCCATGACTCTTGACGCAGATGTTTCAAGGCCCTCCCTGACTCTCTGCTCTAAGACTTCAATATTTAGTAAAGCAAATATTACCTTACTAAATGTTTGTTACTATGAACCAATATACAACACTAACGTATTGTGGAGCTTTTCTCCCCGGACCTCCACTGAAAAGTTGTAATTTACCAGTCGGACTTTCCTAATCAACAAGAAAATGCAAATAAGTAGATACAATATGCCCACAGACAGAAGTGGTACTGATCAAGTATTTAGCTGATATCATAATACATATACATATAAAATCTCCTGTAGCATGAAAAACAAAGCATAAAGAGCTGCATTTCACACAACACACAATGCATAGGAAGTTTTTACTGCAGGGAATTCCCCTGTTTAAGCCAGAATGCTACAACTCTGAAAAGACTCGATTTCAAGTCCAAATGGTCAAAAATTATATATTAGAAATCATTTTGACCACATGCAACTTATTTGGAAATATACAATGAATTGATTACAGATTTCCACAGTATCTCTTCCACAACAAATCACCTCGCACAACTATATAGAACAGAACCATCCCATGGCCCTCTGCTAAAACAGAAAACCCACAAAGCCCATGACCATAAGATCAAAAAGCTTTAAAACTCACTTGAATCCAGGCTAGCCAGTAAGCAAAACCCAAAGCAGAAAGTACAGTTGTGCACACTTAACATAAATGTAGATGTTCAAGTGTGTTCACTGTTGCAGTCATCACACTTGGGTTATCTGCCTGCAGGTAGCCCTCAGTCGGCCTGAATACCAGAGACTTTGTATTTCTGCGTCAGTTGCTGTTGCTCCAGGACTGACGTCAGGTTGTCAGGGGTATAAAAACAGGCAGCTAAAGCCATTACATCAGTTTTCCTTGCCCCAAATGTCAGGAGCCCCCCAAACAGGGAGCTAAGTTATGGTGGGGAAAACACCACCAGTAAAAAGTAAATACTAATACCAATACCCCTGAAAGGGGTGAGTTATAGACAGAGAGGAGAGCGAGAGGGAGAGAGACAAGGGGGCTGGAGGGAGGGAAACCAGGACTGCAACAGTGAATACACTTGAACATCTACATTTATGGTAAGTGTACACAACTGTACTATGTTCTTCGTGTTTCAATGTCGCAGTCATCACACTTGGGTAGATTCCCAAAGCTGAAGGAAGGTGGAGGCAGTCAAGAAGAGTTGGGGCTGGCTAATACGCCCTGCAGGACTGCTGTTGCAAAACCCTCCCTGGATTTGGAAAAGATAGGCAGGTGGTAATGCTTAGTGAAGGTGTGTACAGAACTCCAGGTAGCAGCTTCCAGGATGTCCCTGGTAGGGACTCTCCTGAGGAATGCTCCAGAGGTAGAAGTTGCCCTAGTGGAATGTGTTCAGACTCCCTGAGGGGTTGGTTTCCCATGGTGTTTGTAACAGAAATGGATGCAGTGTGCTATCCATTTGGAAATTGTTTAGTTTTGAAATGGCCTTGCCCTCTGCCCCCGGTGCAAAGCGGACTAGTAACTGGTCAGATTTCCTGAAGGGCTTAGTCCTATCAACGTAGAATCTGAGCTGTCTGTGCACGTCCAAGGAGTGCAGGATCATTTCCCCTTTATTTTGAGGATTAGGGAAGAAGGTTGGCAAATGGATAGATTGGTTGAGAGCCACACTGGACAACACTTTAGGCGTAAAGGAAGGGTTAGTCCTGATGGAAACCCTGTCAGCACAGAAAATAATGAAGGGTTCCACAGCCATAAGTGCTTGTAGCTCAGACACTCTTCTAGCTGAAGTGATGGTCAGAAGCAAAGCTGTTTTCCAACAGAGGAATTTTAACTCTGCTGATGCTGCAGGCTCAAAGGGGGGAAGCGTGAGCTCTTCCACTACAAAGTTAAGCTTCCAAGCAGGGGTGGGTGCTCTCCTTGGCACCCTTAAGTTGTTTGCCCCTCTCAGGAACTGTTTGATAAGAGGGTGAGGGAAGAGAGGTGGCTCAGTGTTGTAATGAGCCAAAATGGCAGAGGCATGGATCTTAATGGAGGAGAAGGATAGGCCCCTGTGGAGTAGATCTGCTAAGTAATCCATGATTAGAGGCAGGGAGGGCAGAGTTGTGTCCTCACCTTTAGAATGAATTCAGGAACAGTACCTTTTCCACTTATCAGCATAGGATTTCCTTGCACTGGGTCTTCTGGCTTCAAGAATGATGTCCAGCACCTGTTTACTTAGGCTGGTTACTCGGGGAGAATTCAAGGAATAGGCTAGGCTGCAAGATTTGGGGTTTGCAGTTGCAGATGCAAGATCTGTCCTCCCTGCTGAGAGAGCAGGGTTGGGTTCTGGAGTAGGTGCCAGGGTGGCACCGGTGACCTGCTGCACAGGAGTGGGTACCAGTGCTGGCATGGCCAGTGTGGGATAATCAGAAATGTCACTGGTCTGTTCTGTCTTATCTTGAGCAATACTCTTGAGAGAAGGGGCAGAGGGGGAAAGGCATAGATTGAGAGATTTACCCACTGGTAGGATAGGGCATCCACTTTCCAGGACCTGCTGTGAGGTGTCCTGGTGCAGAAATTGCTGAGCTGGTGATTGAAGTGGGGTGGCAATGAGATCTACCTTTGGGGTCCCCAATTTCTGAATCAGAAGGTTGAAAGCCCTGGGCTCTAACTGGCACTCATGTGGGTCTAGGAGATTTCTGCTTAATTCGTCTGCCAGTGAGTTTTGTTTTCCTGACAGGAATTGAGCTTGCAGATCGACCTGCATGTCCAAGGCCGTGTTCCAAAGGGCCATGGCTAGCCTGCAGAGTGGGTAAGAGTGAGTTCCCCCCTGCTTGTTGATGTACCACATAATTGTGGGGTTGTCTGTTTTTATTAGTAGGTGTCTTGGCGAGAGTAGGGATATGAAAGCTTTCAGAGCGTGCTGAACAGCTAGCATCTCTTTCTGGTTGATGTGCAGATGAAGTTGACTTGGGCTGCAGTGGCCCTGAATGCAATTGCCGTCCATGTGTGCCCCCCCCCCAGGCATAATCTGATGCATCTGTGGTTAGGGTTTGGGAAGCATGGGGTTGTTGAGTAAAGGGCAGTACCATGCTGTAGCTGGATGCTGCTACCCACCAAAGAAAATCTGTCCTTAGACAGGGTATGATAGGAATGACGGTTTCCAGGTCATGAGAATGTTGGCACCAAAGACCTTTTAAGTACCACTGAAGTTTCCTCATATGCAGTCTGGCATATGGAATTAGTAGGATGCATGAGGCCATGAACCCTAGGGCCTGCAGGATTTTCCTTGAGGACAGCTGGGTTCTGGTGGCCATTTGAGTAAAATAGTCTGTCAGATAGGTTTGTTTTTCTGGAGTGAAATGAAAATGCCATCTGGGATGCTGTGTCCAAGCTTGCTCTCAGGAATACAGTCTTTTGACTGGGGACTAGTTTTGATTTCTTTTCACTGATGGTATACCCATGGAGGTTAGAAGGTTTTTTAACAAATGTCAGGTGCTGCCACAGCATTTCCTGACTGCCTGCCTGAATCAGGCAATCGTCCAAGTATGGGTAAATATGAATATTTCTCTGTCTGCAGTAAGCAATGGCTGGAGCCAGGCATTTTGTGAATACTCTGGGAGCAGTGGATATGCCAAAGGTAAGTGCAGAGAACTGATAATGCATAGATCCTGCCCTGAAGTGTAGATATTTCCTGCATGACTCCCTTACAGGAATGTGTAGATAGGCTTCTTTAACCGGGCATCTTTAGCTAGCATAGGTTAGATGCTGCTGCAGGGTGAGTATTTTGAATTTTGGTACCACCAAGAAGGTGCTGAGAATTGAAAGATCTAGGATTGGACGCCAAGTGTCCTCTTTTCTGGGTACCAGGAAAATCTGGAATAGAATCATTGACCTATCTGTTTCACAGGAACAGCTTGAATTGCCCTTAGAGAGAGCAGGGATAGAACTTGGTTGTGTGCCTCTGCCCACTGGTTTGGAGGAAGGACTGGGAACCCTTTTGGGGTTGGCAGTGAGTGGAAGTAAAAATTGTACCCCTGGGATGCAATGTTGAGGACCCATCTGTCTTTGGTGATAGAAATCCAGTTTTTTGCATGAAGGGCACGTTTTCCTCCTAGGGGCACAAGCAGTTGGGCAGAGGTGGGGAGTGGAGTTGACAAGTCATTGGGAATTCTTTCCGTAAGGGAGTGGCTTAGCACTCCCTGCTTTAGAGGTGGAAGCATTCCATTGTTTAGATCTCTGCATACCCTGAGACTGTAATATGGGGGGTCTGTTTCCCCTGGGTCTAGTTTGAGATGGCCTTGAGAGGGCTGGAAAGGACCAATGTTTCGAGGGGCAATGCCTACTGAATCTAGGAGGCTGTACTTGCAAGAATACTTTGACTGTCTGCATAGATTTAGCTTTTTCTTTCATCTTTTTAAGAACCTCTTCTACATTGGTGCCAAACAGATTGTCCTTGTTCAAAGGAGCATCTAATAACTTTGATTTGACATGGTCTGGCAAGGTTTGCTCCTTAAGCCAAGCATGCCTTCTCAGTACAGAAGCAGTGACTGCTGCCTTGCAAGATGCTTCCAGGGCGTCAAAGCCACACTGCAATGTATGCTTGCTGACTTGGCTTGCAGAATGCATAAGCTCTTGCAATTCTTTATTTTTTTGCACAGTCTGTAAAAGGTAACTATTTTTTGCTTAATAAGGTCCATAATATGTTGTTGGTACTTCAGCATGTGAAACTGACAATTCAAAGCCCTAATGACGAGAGTTGCAGAGGTATATACTTTCTTACCCCATCTGTCCAAAGCTCTGGAATCCCTGTCCAAAGGGGTGGGATTCTTAGCTGTAGTTGCTTTGATACCTTTAGGCCCCTGGGAAATGACCTCTGGGTCAGCAGTAGGATTTCTGAAAAGTAATTTGTGAGAGTCAGGTACTCTGTAGTACCTATCTGGTTTCCTAGGAGCAGGGAGTAAAGTATCAGGAGTAAGACTGGTTTCCATAAAGGCATCATCAACAACTTCCAGGACTGGGGGTATTGCTAAAGACCTGTGTTATGGCAAGTCTAGAAATTCTCTGAGTCTCTTTTTGGACTGAGGATAGTCTTGGCATTCCCAATGGAAATGCTCTCTTAAAGTACGTAAGGTTTCACCAAAAGAAAAAAAAAACACTGGAGGAGAGGCAGAGGGAATGGACTCCTCTGCAACTGAATTCTCATAAGCAGATAAGGGCATGACTTCATAATCAGAACCCTCAGAGTCGTCGGACTCTTGGTCTGTTAAAGTTGCTGGGGACTGATCTCTTTATCTTAGCAGGGGAAAACTGACTTCCCCTAATCTGCATAATAAGGTCTTCTGCCATTCTAAGCATTTGATGTTGTGGCAAGGGAGCAGGAGCATTCACTTTGTCATCAGTTTTCTAGGCATAGCTCATACCTTTGGCTTTAGAAACACGGTAGTTTTAGACAGAACTGAAGTTGTCGGTTTGTGTCGAACATCGGTAGTGCGAAGAAAGTGCAGTTGTGTACACTTACCATAAATGTAGATGTTTGAGTTTATTCACTGTTGCAGGTCATAACAATTAGGTTATATGCCTGCAGGTAGCCCTCAGTTGGCCAGAATACCAGTGTCTTGGGATTTCTGCGTCAGTTGCTGTCGCCTCTTCCATGACGTCAGGTCGTCAGGGGTATAAGACATGCAGCCGACGCCATTACATCTGTTTTTCTTGCCCCAGATGTCAGAAGCCCCCAAAATAGGAAGCTATTACTTGGTGTGGAAACACCTCCAGTAAAAAGTAAATACCCCTGCCATAAAATATGGCCATAAAGAGGATAGACAGAAAGGATATAAAAAAAACAGGGGGCTGGAGGGAGGGTAACCAGGACTGCAACAGTGAATACACTCGAACATCTACATTTATGGTTAATGTACACAACTGTACTATGTTCTTTATGTTTCACTGTTGCAGTCATCATACTTGGGTTAATTCCCAAAGCTGAGAAAGGGTGGAGGCAGTCAAGAGGTGTTAGGTCTGGCTAGCAGGCCTTGTAAGACTGCTGTAGTAAATCCAACTCTGGATTTAGAAAAAAATAGGTAAGTGGTAATGCTTGGTGAAGGTGTGTACAGAACTCCAGTTTGCAGCTTCCAGGATGTCCCTGGTAGGGACTCCCCTGAGAAATGCTGTAGAGGTTGAAGTAGCTCTAGTGGAATGAGTTCTGATCCCCAGAGGGGTAAGTTTTCCATGGTGCTTGTAGCAGAAATGGATGCAGTGTGCTATCCATTTGGAAATGGTTTGCTTTGAAATGGCCTTGCCCTCTGTACCTGTAGCAAAGCTGACTAGCGGCTGGTCAGATTTTCTGAAGGGCGTAGTCCTGTCAAGGTAGAACCTGAGCTGTCTGTGCACATCCAAGGAGTGCAATATCCTTTCCCCTTTATTCTGAGGATTAGGGAAAAAGGTTGACAAATGGATGGATTGGTTTGGAGCCACACTGGATACCACCTTGGGCATAAAGGAAGGGTTAGTCCTGAGGGAAACCCTGTCAGCATGGAAAATAATGAAGGGCTCCATCGCCATTAGTGCCTGTAACTTAGACACTCTTCTTGCTGAAGCAATAGCTAGAAGTAAGGCTGTTTTCCAAGAGAGGAAATTTAACTCTGCTGAAGCAGCAGGTTCAAAGGGAGGAAGTGTGAGCTTCTCCAGTACAAAGTTAAGGTCACAGGTCGGGGAGGGAGCTCTCCTAGAGGGCCTTAAATTGTTAACTCCTCTCAGGAACTGTTTGATTAGAGGGTGAGAAAAGAGAGGAGGCTCAGTATTACAATGAGCTGATATGGCAGAGGCATGAATCTTAATGGATGAGAAGGACAGGCCTCTGTGGAGCAGCGCTGCTAGATAATCAAGGATTTGAGGTAAGTTGGGCACAGCTGTGTCCTTTCCTTGAGAGTGACTCCAAGAACAATATATTTTCCACTTTTCAGCATAGGATTTCCTAGTACTAGGCCTTCTGGCCTCAAGGATGACATCCAGCACCCGTTTGCTGAGGGATGCTGGTGGTGCATTTAGGGAATAAGCCAGGCTGCAAGGTTTAGGGTTTGCAGCTGTGGATGCAAAATCTATCCCTCTTGCTGAGACAGCAGGGAAGGTGTGTGATGTAGGTGCCAGGATGGCACTATTGTCAGACTGCATAGGAGTGGGTACAAGTGCTGGCTTGGCCAGTCTGGTGCAATAAGGATTGCCCTTGGCCTGTCCTTTTGATCTTGAGTAGTACTCTTGAGAGGAGGGGCAGAGGAGGAAAGGCATAAACTGAGAGGTTTTCCCATGTAAAGGATAGGGCGTCCACCTTCCAGGCTCTGCTTAGAGGGTTCCTGGTGCAAAATTTGCTCAATTGGTAGTTTTGTGGGGAAGCAAAAAGGTCCACCTCCGGTGTTCCCCACTTCTGGATCAGAAGTTTGAATGAGTTGGGGTCCAGTTTCCACTCGTGAGGGTCCAGTAGATTTCTGCTTAAGTCGTCTGCCAGTGAATTTTGCTTGCCTGGCAGGAATTGAGCTCATAGGTGCACTTGGATGCTCAAGGCTGTGTTCCACAGAGCCATGGCCAACCTGTAGAGTGGGTAAGAATGAGTTCCTCCCTGCTTGTTTATGTACCACATAACTGTGGTGCTGTCTGTCCTTATCAGGAGCTGTCCTGGAAGGTTAAGGTATTTGAAGACTGTCAGAGCATTCTGTACAGCTACCATCTCTTTTTGACTGATATGCAGTGGAATTTGTTCTGGGCTCCATTTGCCTTGAATGCATTTGCCTGCCATGTGAGCCCCCCATGCATAGTCTGATGCATCCATTATCAAGGTCTGGGCAGCAAGGGGTTGAGCGAAAGGAAGTCCCTTGTTGTGGTTGCATGCTTCTGCCCACCAAAGGAACTCTGCCCTTAGACAAGGTATGATAAGGAATCACTGTTTCCAGGTCCTGAAAATGCTGACACCAGAGATTTTTTTTTAAGTACCATTGAAGTTTCCTCATATGCAGTCTTGCATATGGAATTAGCAGAATGCATGAGGCCATGAACCCTAGGGCTTGCAGTATTTTCCTTGCAGATAGCTGGGTTTTGTTGGCCATTAGTTTGAAAAAGTTTGTCAAATGGAGCCAGGCATTTTGTGAACACTCTGGGCACAGTAGATAAGCCAAAGGGAAGTGCAGAAAACTGATGCAGATATTTCCTGCAAGACTCCCGTATGGGGATGTGCAGATAAGCTTCTTTTAAGTCTAGGGTGACTAACCAGGCATCCTTTTCTAGCTTAGGAAGAAGCTGTTGCAGTGTAAGCATTTTGAATTTTGGGACCACCAAAAAGGTGTTGAGAATAGATAGATCCAGGATAGGGGGCCAAGAGCCCTCTTTTCTGGGCACCAGGAACAGTCCGGAGTAGAAACCCTGTCCCCTCTGTTCTACTGGAAAAGGTTGAATAGCCCTGATTATGGAGAAGGGAAAGTACTTGCTTTTGCGCCTCTGCCCATTGGTTTGGAGGAAGTGAAGAAAAAAATTGCTCACAAACCAGGTTAACGTTCGGTTTTCACCTCAAATGAAGAAAATGTCCAAATAAAACGAACTGACCACGGCTGTATCAAAATAGAAGTTATGTCCTTACCATAATGTTCCATGTGGAGTGTTCATCTCGCCTTTGTTCTTACACCTGGGTTCGGAGCCGATCCTCGGCTCCGTGTCGGCCGCTTGCAAGCTCTGCATCGAGAAGAAGCTCGAGACAACCTAATACCCACAATCCCCCTCTGCCTTTACCTCAGATCTAGTTTGCAAGCAAACCAGCAGTCAGAGAGAGAGCACACTCATGCCAAAAATTACACAAATCAAGAAATCATCTATATATATATATATATATATATATATATATATATATATATATATATATACACATGTACATCATACATATACAACCACTGCAAATGCAGAAGCAGAATACTCCAGACCAGGCACCAAATTGAACGTTCTTCCTGAGGGTGGGAGGGTGGGAATGTAAGAACAAAGGCGAGATGAACACTCCACATGGAACGTTATGGTAAGGACATAACTTCTATATGTGAGAGTGTTCGATCTCGCCGTTTGTTCTTACACCTGGGTAGCGTCCCTAGCTCCATGTTCCTGAGGAACTCACGGGAGAACGTTCTTGAGCACAGTGGAACCAAAGGTTGCCCTGTCCCTAGAAACCCTGTCCACTTTGTAATGAGAGATGAATGTATGTGGTTTAGCCCAAGTAGCAGCTGCACAAATCGTGTCTAATGGCAGGCGAGCTGCATGAGCCAGGGATGTAGACACTGATCTTGTAGAATGTCCTTTAGGTTTGACAGATAAAGTTTGATTTGAAGAATCATAAACGTATATAATACAATCAGTTAGCCATCTGGAAAGAGCTCGTTTAGTAACCGCTACACCTTTCCTGCTGACAAAAAGTTGATCAGATTTCCTGTGATCCTTTGTTCTATCCAAATAAAACCTGAGTTGTCAATGGACATCCAATTTGTGTAACATATACTCTAACTTATTAGAGTGATTCTTGAAAAAGGTAGGTAATTCAATGGACTGATTAATGTTATTGATAGAGCAAACTTTGGGGAGAAAGGATGGATTAGTGCGAAGAGACACTCTGTCAGAGTGAAAGATCAAATAAGGGTGTTTAATAGAAAGAGCCTGAAGCTCAGACACTCGCCTAGCGGATGTAATGGCTACCAAGAAGAGAGTCTTCCACGATAAATACTTCAATGGACAAGAGGAGGCTGATTCAAAAGGGGGCAACATCAATTTGGATAATAAAAGGTTCAGATTCCAAGGTGATGTAGGAGTTCTAACTGGTGGTCTAATATGGAAAGATCCTTTTAAAAAGGCCTTACAAAGTCTGTGAGCCATAATAGGTGCCCCACATTCTTCCACATGAAAGTTGGAAATGGCAGCCAATTGCACTCTTAAAGTGGCAGGAGAAGCTCCTTGATGGAACAATTCTGTTAAAAACTCCAAGATCTTGTTTAACGGAGCTATGACAGGGTCCAAATGATGTGAGTTTGCCCAGAAGACAAAACGCTTCCATTTACTAGTGTAGGTCTTTGTAGTGGAAGCTTTATGAGAAGCCACTAGTATATTCTGAACTGCCGGTGTAAGAGAATCAGACCTGGCTAAAAAGGGAAGCAGAGCAGCCAAGCTGCTAGATGGAGTGATTCGAGTGAGGGGTGAGGAACCCCTGACGAGTGAGTCAGTAGATCTGGCTCTGGGTCCAGGATCCAAGGTCCCCGAATGCGGTGTTGCAAAAGAAAGGGGAACCAAATTTGACGTGGCCAGAATGGGGCAATGAGGATTATCGTCCTTTGTAGGTTGTTGGCTTTCTGCAGAAACTTTGCAATCAGGGGAAAGGGAGGAAAAGCGTACAGGAGACCCGGGGGCCAATCGTGCACCAGAGTGTCCCTGGGGACTTCCCCTGGAGGGGGTAATAGGGCAAAGTAGCTCCTGCATTTGGCGTTCATTGGAGATGCAAAAAGATCGCAGGAAGGCTGGCCCCACTTGCGAAAAATCTTCTTCGCAACTGACTGTTTGAGGGACCACTCGTGAGGCAACAGGATTGCTCTGCTCAGCCTGTCGGCTATGACGTTGGATGACCCCGGGATGTGCGTTGCGATCAGAAAGCGACCCGTGGACTCCGCCCATTGCCAAATTCTCATGGCCTCTCTGCATAGCTGATAAGACCTGGTTCCCCCTTGCTTGTTTATGTACCAGACTACAGACATGTTGTCTGTCTGAACTGCAATAGTCCCTAGAGGAAGAAGAGGAGCAAAGTGTTGCAATGCTAGAAACACTGCCCTCAACTCTAGAACATTGATGTGCAGATTGTACTCTAAATTGGTCCATTCGCCTTGGACTGTCTGTCCCTGAAAGATGCCCCCACCCTATCAGGGAAGCGTCCGTGGTCACCGTAGCTGTCGTGGGTAGCACAAATGGTCTTCCGCTGGAAAGGTTGCAAGTCTGAAGCCACCAGGCTAGATGTGATTTGCATGTGTTTGTAATCAGAATTTCGTGTGTCAGAGGTAGCTGTTGGAACGACCATTGTGCAAACAGTAGCCATTGTAGAACTCTCATGTGCAGTCTTCCCAATGATATCGCAATGAGAGAAGCTGCCATGAGACCCAAAACCTTCAGAACCAGTTTTGCTGGGGATTTTCTGGATGACAGAAGGATAGATATGTGACTTTGTAGTGAGGCTATCCTTTCTGGAGGGAGCCTTAGAATTAAATGATGCGTATCTAATTCCGCTGCTATGAATAAGATATGCTGTGATGGCTGTAGTAAAGATTTTTCAAAATTTACGGAAATTCCGAGGTGAACACAAAGTTGTAGAGTGTAATCCCTGGCCTGTATCAGTTGACGCCGGGTGAGAAGTCAAGTCCAGCTAGTAAGTCCAATCCGGTGAAATTGTCAAATCCAGTTAAAGAAAAAATGTCTATCCGGTAGTCAATTCAGAAAGGGGTGGTAGGCCCCGAGGGAAACTCTAATAAGTTTAAAATTAAACTTAAACGGAACCGAGAATTCCTCAACCGTACCACACACACACACTTAGTCACTAAACAAACTTTATAGAATAAATTTATCCTGAAATAAGAAAAAAATCTTAATCTTAGCTTTAGTTGTTCGAGCTCGACCCAGTGATGCGAACGCTGCAGCGGCAAACTAGATCTGAGGTAAAGGCAGAGGAGGATTGTGGGTATTAGGTTGTCTCGAGCTTCTTCTCGATGCAGAGCTTGCAAGCGGCCGACACGGAGCCGAGGATCGGCTCCGAACCCAGGTGTAAGAACAAACGGCGAGATCGAACACTCTCACATTATAGTAGAACAGTTTAATGTTTAAAAGTAAGCGCTTTCGTGATATAACCTATCGCTTTCTCAGACTCTAACACATACACAATCTCTGAATTGAAATAATACTCCAACCAATCAAAATTTCATGCATTAATGACATCAATATTTAAGCATAATAAATTAATAAAATACTAAAATACGTGAAAAAAATAATTTCATAATAGCAATTTCTTCGTAGAAATCTGTTAAAAAAAATAAATATATATATATATATATGTACATATATATATATATATATATATATATATATATATATATATATAATTACATCAGATTCAGTCATATATTCAGTGTTTCAATGGCCTTGCTTTTAAGAAGGGCTTCAGTGACACTGCACTGTTTAATCCTGGAGGTTTATCTGCCTTCAACAATAAAATCCATTTTTGTTCTACTTCTTCTACAATATTGCTGATATCCCCTCCTCTCATTTTAGGTTGCACTAACTCCAGTGCCATAAAATTAAATACATGTTGTATTCCCTCTGACTGAACATGCTTCGCTAAAGCGCTGCTTTCTTTAATATTGGTAATGTCTCTGTGTTCTTGTATACGTTCCTTAAAACACCTATTGGTTTTGCCAATATAAAATGCATGACAAAATATGCAAAAACTAAAATATACCAAATGACATGTCCTGCAGTCAGCATAGAAATCTATACTCATTTTAAATTTCAAGACTGGGTGTATATAAGTAGATCTACTACAAATATACCTGCATGCAGAGAAATTTCTGCATTGAAATGTCCCCATTCTCTGTGATGGTATTTTGTTTTCAGTATTAAACCCTGCTCTATAGCACAATTGTCTTTTCAATGATTTTTTATTTCTGAAAGAGAAGTTAGGTTTATTTTCTATCACCCCTTTTAGTTCATGGACTGAGTTCAAAATATTCCAATTTTTCTCAAAAATTCCACAATACTTTCTTATATTGCTCAAGTAGGTGACAGGGAACCTAACTTTTTATCTGTCATTTTTATCTACAGATTGTGTGGCATTTGTATTTACTGAAAAAAAAGGGGTCCCTTTCGAATTTCTTACATCTTGCATTTCTTTAATGCTAACATCTATCTCTCTCTCTCTCTCTGGCTATAACCCCTCTGTTTAAACTCATTTGCTAGGGTAGTATTGGCTCTTTCTAAGCCCTCATTTGTATTATGGAGTCTACTCATCCTTATAAACTGCCCTTTAATCACATTCCTACAGGTATAGCCAGGATGCATACTACTCTTATGCAGGATACTATTCCTACAACTAGATTTCCTATACAAACTAGTCACTATTTTCTGTGATAAAGTTCTCTGTATTTTAACGTCTAAAAAATCTCTCATCTTTAGAATATTGATAGGTAAATCTCAAAATTCGATCGATGAACCTACCTAAGCTTCCCCATAGCAAGAAAACATAGTCGACAAAACATTTATACCATAAAACATAGTGGGAATATTCATTTCCATGCAATACAAAATCTGTTTCCCATGAAACCAGAGTAAGGATGGCGTAGCTATTGGGACAAGCTGTGCCCATAGCCACACCAACCTTCTGTAAATAGAAATCTTCACCAAAAATGAAAATATTATTTTCTAAGATTAATTCAAGTAAGAAACAGATCAATTCAGTTTTATCAGTGTCATAAGCCCTTTACTGTTGAGCAAGTCTCGTACCCTATCAATGTCCCAATTGTTCGGTATAACTGTGAACAATGATGTAATATTCATAGTTACAAACATAAATTCACCTCTCAAAACATTAATTCTATTGTATAAAGATTTTAAGAAAGCTTTTGTATCTTTAAGGATAGTTTCACAGCTTTCTAAGATCAGGTGTAGGCATTTCTCAACATATATAGATAGAGCTTCCGTTACCCCAACCCCTACTCGAAACAATTGGTCTAATAGGTGGATAAGTCATACTCTTATGTACCTTCAGTAGGCCATACATCACAGGTATAACTGGATGTTCTATTTGAAAATAATCAAACAACTCTTCTGTAATCTGATGAGATATAAATAAATCAAACACAAATACTAAAACTCTATCCATAATTCCTTTGGCTTCTCTGTTACAGATCACCAAATAGGTGTCCGTATCTTCCAGTAGTTGTATCATTTGCTGTACATATAACGATCTATCCATAACCACTATCCCCCCACCTTTATCGGTGGGTCTAACTTCAATGCTCGACAAACTCTTTAATTGCTGCAATGCTTCGTTTTCATTTCTATTTAAATTAAAGAACACAGGTGTCCTCTGTTGTCTGAACTCATCTCTAATCTCTTTCTCACAGAGACAAAGGTTTCTATAATAGGATGTGGTTTTGGCATAAACGAACTGAGTTTTTTAAAAACATTCACATTCATTACACTATTATCTTTAAAAATTGTTTTCAAAGTCAATGTACGTGCAAAAAGTTTTAGTTCTTTTAAAAGCTCAAAGAGCTCTGTCATTTGTGCCGGGATAAAAGTCAACCCTTTATTTAATAAACATTCATGTGCCGCAGTTAGCTCTAAACTAGAAATATTTATTACCAGTTCTTCCCATTCTTGCTGTGCGTGGTCAATGGGTTCGAGTGAATACCTCCTTCTTTCTTCCGCTGTGCTTTCCCATTCCGCCCTCTGCTCTTGGACCTCTCTCTGATGGGCAGGGCTTTGTTCATGACAAAGGGTAGAATGAATTTCTGCATCGTTTCCCTCACTTCTAAAAAAGATGAAATTGTGGAACTTTCATCTTTCTTACCATTTTTAGTTAAATTCAAAGTCATAGTGTCAGTACTCAGTTCAAGTCCACTTCCCTCATTACTCGCTTGTTCTCCAGATGATGTTGGTACATGTTGCATCATTGGATTCACATTAGTCTCTCTCTCTCTCAATCACGTTGGTCTGCCTTAAAGGTGTAGTCCCCACTGAGGCAGCCCTGCTCATACTGCAATCTACATTAGTTCTTTTTTAACAGTTTCCACATTTTTATTGATAAATGTTGAAGCCCTTCTTAAAAGCAAGGCCATTGAAGCACAGAATATATGACTGAATCTGATGTAATTTTTATATATACATTTTTTAACAGGTTTCTACGAAGAAATTGCTATTACAAAATTATTTTTTTCTTGTATTTTAGTATTATATTAATTTATTATGCTTTAATGATGTCATTAATGCATGAAATTTTGATTGGTTGGAGTATTATTTAAATTCAGAGATTGTGTAGGTGTTTATTAGAGTCTGAGGAAGTGATAGGTTATATCGCGAAAGCGCTTACTTTTAAACATTAAACTGTTCTACTATATTTGATACAGCCATGGTCAGTTAATTTTATTTGGACATTTTTTTTGGTTTGGTGGAAGGTCTGGCAATCCACTTGGAGTTGGCAGTGAGTGGAAGTAAATCTGTATCCCTGGGATAGAATGTTTAGAACCCATTGGTCCTGAGTAATGGACATCCAGTTTTTTGCATGAAGGGCGAGTTTTCCTCCTATGGGTGCAAGGACAATTGGAAAGTCACTGTGAACTTTTTCCATATGGGGGTGGCTTACCACTCCCTGTTTTTGAGGTGGAAACACTCCATTGTTTAAATCTATGCATACCCTGAGACTGTAGTCTTGGTGGTCTGTTTCCCCTGGGTTTGGACTGAGAGGGACTGGAAAGGACCAGTTTTTTGAAGGCCAATGTCTACTGAATGTAAGTGGCTGCACCTGTAAGAAATCTTTGCCGGTTTGCATAGATTTAGCTTTTTCTTCCATCCTTTTTAAGATGATCTTCTGCTTTTGTGCCAGACAAATGCTCCTGATTTAATGAAGCATCTAATAATTTTGCTTCGACATGATCAGGCAAGACTTTTCCTTTAGCCAAGCATGCCTTCTCAGTACAGACCCAGTGACAGCAGCCCTGCAAGATGCTTCTAAGGCATCAAACCCACACTGAAAAGTATGTTTACTAACCTAGTTTGCAGAATGCATTACCTCTTGTAAATCTTTATTTTCTGAACAATCTGGAAGTAACACCATTTTTTGTTTAATTAGTTCCATAATATGTTGTTGGAACTTCAACATGTGAAACTGGCAATTCAAGGCTTTGATGGCAAGAGTTGCAGAGGTATATACCGTCTTACCCCATCTGTCTAAAGCTCTAGCATCCCTGTCTGAAGGGGTAGGATTTTTGGCTGTAATAGCCTTAATGCCTTTAGGTCCCTGGGAAATGGTCCCTGGATCTGCAGTAGGATTCCTAAAGAGAAATTTGTGAGAGTTAGGTACTCTGTAGTACCAGTCAGGTTTTCTAGGAGCTGGTAGTATGGTGTCAGGAGTATGACTGGACTCCAAGAAGACATCATCTACAACATCCAGGACAGGGGGTAGAGCTAGAGGCCTGTGCTGAGGCAAATCTAAAAATTCCAAGAGTCCCTTTTTGGACTAAGGATAATCCTGGCATTCCCAGCAGAAGTGCTCTCTTAAGGTATGCAAGGTTTCACCAAAAGAAAAATCATCTGGAGGGGAGGCAGAGGGAATGGATTACTCTGCATCTGAGTCCTCATAGACAGATAAGAGTATGTCCTGGTAATCAGAAGGGTCAGAGTCATCAGACTCCTGGTCTGTAGAATCAGAAGGAAATTCAATTCTTTGTCTTTTGGCAGGGGAAGGCTGGCTTCCCCTAATTAGAGTAATAAGGTCTTCAGCCATTGTAAGCATTTGTTTCTGCGGCATGGGAGCTTCAGCATGCACTTTTGACGTCGGTTTTCTAGGTGTAGTGTGAGCTCTGGGCCTGAGAAAAGTAAAGTACAGTTGTGTACACTTACCATAAATGTAGATGTTCAAGTGTATTCACTGTTGCAGTCATTACATTTGGGTTATCTGCTTGCAGGTAGCCCTCTGTCTGCCTGATTAACAAAGTCTTGGGTCCTGCTTCAGTTGATGTCCCTTCTTCCATGACATCAGGTCGTCAGGGGTATAAAACATGCAGCCGACACCATTACATCAGTTTTTCTTGCCCCAGATGTCAGGTGCCCCGCCTAATGGGAAGCAATTAAATATAAAAGTACAATGGTACACCTCCAACAAAAAAGCAAATACACCAAAAAGGCTTTTAAGCATAGTAAAGGAAAGTAGAGGTATAATCAAAAGATGTTAGGGGGCTGTAGGGAGGGTAACCAGGACCTACAACAGTGAATTCACTCGAACATCTACAATTATGGTAAGTGTACACAACTGTACTAGGTTCTTTGTGTTTCACTGTTGCAATCATTACATTTGGGTAGATTCCCAAAGCTATGGTTGGGAGGAGGAATTTAGATAGCATTAGGGCCAGCTATAAGGCCCTGCAAGACTGCAGTGGCAAAGCCAGCTCTGGATTTAGAGAAAATTGGCAAATGATAATACTTGGTGAAAGTATGTACAGAACTCCAGGTAGCAGCTTCTAGGATGTACCTGGTAGAGACGCCTCTGACAAAGGCTGCAGAGGTAGATGCAGCCCTGGTGGAGTGAGGTCTGATCCCCCTGGGGGATAGGTTTTCCATGGTGCTTATAGCAGAAATGAATGCAATGGCTTATCCATTTAGAAATGGTTTGCTTTGAAATAGCCTTCCCCTTTGCCCCTGCAGCAAATGCAACCAGCAGTTGTTCAAATATCCTTTCAGGTTTAGTCCTGTCCAAGTAGAATCTAGATTGTCTGTGCACATCTAAGGAATGCAGTATCCGTTCACCTTTATTCTGTGGATTGGGAAAGAAGGTTGGCAAATGAATGGACTGATTAAGAGTCACACTGGATACCACCTTGGGCATGAAAGATGGACTGGATCTGAGGGATACCCTGTCCGCATGAAAGATGATGAAAGGCTCCACTGCCATAAGGGCCTGCAATTTAGATCCCTTTCTAGCTGAAGTGATTGCTAAAAAGGAAAGCTGTTTTCCAAGAAATAAATTTTAAGTCTGCAGTAGCAGCTGGCTCGAAAGGAGGTAGAGTGAGTTTCTCCAAGACAAAGTTAAGGTCCCAGGCTGGGGTTGGAGCTCTCCTGGGTGGTCTCAAATTTTTAGCCCCTCTGAGGAACTACTTGAGCAGTGGATGAGAGAAGAGGGGAGATTCTGTGTTATAATGAGCTGAAATGGCTGAGGCATGGATTTTAATGGAGGAAAAAGACAGGCCCTTGTGAAGCATCTCAGTCAAGTATTGTAAAATCGGAGGTAAATTGGGCGCTGCTGTGCTAATCCCTTGAGATTGGTTCCAGGCACAGAATCTTTTCCATTTTTCAGCATAAGATTTTCTAGTACTAGGCCTCCTTGCCTCTAAAATGATATCCATCACAGGTTTATTGAGGGATGGTAAAGGAGAGATTATGTAATTAGCCAGGCTGCAAGTTTCAGTGTTAGAAGCTGAGGGTACAGAATCTGGTCCTCCTGCTGAGACAACAGGGAAGGAGTCTGAGGCAGCTGCCATGGGGATAACCATGACACACTGCACAGGAGGGGGTACCAGTGTTGGTGTGGCCGGTCTGAAGCAATCAAAATCATCATTGGTTTGTCCTTTTTGATTTTTAGTACTACTTTTGAGAGCAGAGGCAGAGGGGGGAAGGCATAGACTGATAGGTTTTTTTCCAAATGAAGGACAGAGCATCCACTTTCCAGGCTTGTTTGTGGGGAGGCCTTGTACAAAATTTGTCCAGTTGGTAGTTCAGGGGAGAGGCAAACAGGTCTATATCTGGGCTCCCTCATTTGCTTGTCAACATGTTGAAAATCCTTGGTTCCACTTTCCACTCGTGTGGGTCCATGAGGTTTCTGTTTAGTCCGTCTGCCAGTGTATTTAATTTTCCTGGCAGGAACTGAGCTTGTAGGTGCACTTGGTAGCTCAAGGCTGTGTTCCACAATGCAATGACTAGTCTACAAAGGGGGTAAGAATGTATACCCCCCTGCTTGTTTATGTACCACAACAGTGGTGTTGTCTTGTCTTTACCATTAGTTGTCCTGGAAGAATGTGGTCCTTCAAGGCTGTCAGAGCATTCTGTACAGCTAACATTTCTTTTTGATTGATATGCAGGTACATTTGACTTGGGTTCCATATGCCCTGAATGCACTTCCCTGCCAGCTGAGCCCCCCATGCATAGTCTGATGCATCTGTTGTTGGGGTTTGGGCGGCAGGAGGTGATGTGAAAGGCAGTCCCTTGTTTTGGTGGCAGACCTCTGCCCACCAAAGGAACTCTAGGCGTAGGCAAGGTATGATAGGAATCATTGTTTCTAGAGCTTGAGAATGTTGACACCATAGGCTTTTTAAATACCACTGTAGTTTCCTCATATGCAGTTTTGCATATGGAATTAGAGGAATGCAGGAGGCCATGAACCCCAAGGCTTGCAGTATTTGTCTTGCAGGTAACAGGGTTTTTGTGGCCACTTGTTTGAAGTAGGTTGTCAAATGAATTTGTTTCTCTAGCGTGAGGTAAGCCATCTGTAAAGTTGTATTCAAGCTTGCTCCCAGGAATATAATTTGTTGACAGGGTACCAGGTGTGATTTCTTTTCATTTATGGTGTACCCCAGACAAGTTAGAACCCTTTGTACAAAGGCCAGATGATTCAAAAGTATGTCCTGGCTTTCTGCCTGAATTAGACAATCATCCAGGTATGGGTATATTTGAATATTTCTTTGCCTGCAAAATGCAATAACTGGAGCTAGGCACTTTGGCTTATCTACTGTGCTCAGGGTATTCACAAAGGGCAGTGCAGAGAACTGATAGTGCGTGTAGCCTGTTTTGAAGCATATGTATCTTCTGCAAGATTCCCTGATTGGGATGTGCAGGTATACTTCTTTTAAATCTAGTGTTGCCAACCAGGCATCTTCGCCTAGCATAGGAAGTAAATGGTGAAGAGTCAGCATCTTGAATTTTGGAATCTCCAAAAAGGTGTTTAGAGTAGAAAGGTTCAGGATAGGACGCCATGAATTGTCTTTTCTGGGTACCAGGAAAAGTCTCTAGTAGAAACCTTGTCCCTTTTCCTCTTCTGGTACCAGTTGAATAGCCCCCATGCTTGAGAGAGAAAGTACTTGTTTTTGGGCCTCTGCCCACTGATTTGGGGGTAGGTCCGGCCACCCGCTTGGTGTTGGCAACGTGTGGAAGTGAAATCTGTTTCCCTGGGACACTATATTTAAAACCTATTTGTCCTGGGTAATGAGTTCCCAATTCTTTGCATGAGGAGCAATCCCCCCCCCCCCCCAAGGGGCAGTCAGTTGATAAGTGCTTGGAAATTTTAAAAGAAAGTCATTGAGACAGTTTACCATAGGGGGAGTCGTCTTATTCCTAGATTTGGAAGTGGAGGCTCCCCACTACTCAGTTCTGTGTGTCCTCTGGGACTGAAACCTGGGGTTTTGTTGTGTCTGGGTTTGGTTTGAGAAGACCGAAGGGGCTGGAAAGGACCAATTCTTAGAGGGCCAGTGCCTACTAAATCTAAGAGGCTGAACTTGTAAAAAAATATTTAACAGTCTACATAGATTTAGCTTTATCTTCCACATTTTTAAGAACTTCCTCAGCCTTGTTGCCAAACAGGCAGTCCTGATTTAAAGGAACATCCAACAATTTAGCTTTAACATGATCAGGCAAAGATTGCTCCTTAAGCCAAGCATGCCTTCTGAGCACAGACCCAGTAACAGCAGCCCTGCAAGAGGCCTCTAATGAATCAAAACCATATTGCAAAGTATGTTTTCCAACTTGTTCAGCAGAATGCATTAAATCCTGTAATTTTTTTACTTTCCACACAGTCAGGAATCAACATCATTTTCTGTTTAAGCACTCCAATAACATTTTGCTGATACTTTAACATATGAAACTGACAGTTTAAAGCCCTAATGGCCAAGGTTGCAGAAGTGTAAACCTTCTTACCCTGGAGTCTCTATCAGAAGGGGTACGATTTTTAGCAGTAGAAGCCTTAATGCTCTTGGGCCCCTGTGAAATAATCTCTGGATTTGCAATAGGATTTTCAAAAAGGAACTTTGGGACTCAGGGACCCTGTAGTATCCATCAGGTTTTCTGGGAGCAGGAGGCAGGGAATCAAGGGCCAAACTAGACTCCAAAAAAGTGTCATCAACAATGTCTAGTACAGGAGGAATAGCTAAAGGCCTATGCTGAGGTAGGAGAAGAAAATCCCTAAGCCTCTTTTTTGAATCAGAAACATCCTGGCTTTCCCAGTGGAAATGTTCCCTTAGCGTATGTAAGGTTTCCCCAGAAGAAAAATCCTCAGGAGGGGAAGCAGAGAGAATGGAGTCTTCTGCATCAGAATCTTCATAAGTAAATAAGGGCAAATCCAGATCATCAGAAGAATCAGAAAAAACAGAATCCTGATCAGAAGATTCATAATCAACTTCAGTCCTAAGCCTCTTAGAAGAGGGGGGGGGTTGGCTACCCGCCTCTTAGAAGGGGGAGGGGGTTGGCTACCCCTGATTAGAGTTATTAGATCTTCAGCCATTCTTATCATTTGTTTTTTAGGCATACAGTTCTGAGCATGTGGCCTGGGCATCAGTTTTTTAGGCATGGATCGAGATTTAGGCCTAAGTAAAGAAGGAGGCGTCAGTTTAATATGCAAGTCCATAGGCCTGAATACACCTTCAGAAGCCGGTGCCTGCACAGCGGCTCCAGACCCATCCAAGGTAGAGACATCTGCGGGTTCCATAGTTGAAGCATCTCGCGGCATACCGGACTCTGAATGGATCTCAGTAGAGGCCTGCGAATCTGAAGTAACAGGTATCAGGGGCTGCGAAAGCCCCTCACTGAGTACCGGCGACTGGCTAAGGAGAAGTGTTGGCAGTTTTGGGCCTCGGCGGCCTGTCTCTGTCTTTATCTTTGCGTTTTTTTTCGGAATCCCAGTAGTCGGATGGCTAACCGATGACATTTCTGGATAATTAAACCGAGAACTGAAATATTTAGAGGTGAAAATATACAGACGATGGATAGTGCGCTGATTAAATAAAGCACAAAACCAACAGCAAGGTACGTCATGATCAGGGCCTAGGCAAGGAATACAGTATGAATGAAAATCTTTATGAGTTATTTGCTTTCCACAAGTAATGCAATTATTAACTTTTACTGACATCGGTAAGGAGCAAGAAAAAGTTTCCCCAACGGGGTACTTCGCTTTAGTTGAAGACTTTGGTTCTGAAACTCAAAAATGAAAATTTCTGGAGTTGGCCGACTGGCATTTGCGAACTGCTTCTGCTTCGGGCACTGCACGGCAAGAAAGACTGATGTAATGGCGTTGGCTGCATGTTTTATACCCCTGATGACCTAACGTCATGGAAGAAGGGACAGCAACCAACGCAGGACCCAAGACTTTGTTAATCAGACCAACTGAGGGCTACCTGCAAGCAGATAACCCAAACGTAATGACTGCAACAGTGAAACATGAAGAACATCTGGGTACCTTTATTTGGAAATGAAATTGTCGGTTTAATATGAATATCGGTAGGTTTGAATACACCCTCAGAAGCCAGTGCCTACACAGCGGCTCTGGACCCATCCAAGGTAGAAACATCCACAGGTTCCATAGTCGAAGAAGCATCTCATGGCATACCAGATGCCAAATGGGTCTCAGCAGAGGCCTGTGAATCTGTAGAAGCAGGCATCAGGGGTTGCAAAGGCACCTCACTGAGTACCGGCGGACTGGCGACCATCTTAGTGGAAGCATCGTTGGCAGTTTATGACCTATGCGGTCTGTCTCTGTCTGTCTTTGCAATTTTTCGGAAGATCGGTAGTCGGGTGACTTACCGAAGCCATTTTGGAATACGGAGAATGAGAGAGAAAGAATTTAGCTACAAAAATAGCCCAACGACTAATGGTTTGGGTGTTAAGGCACAAAACCGACAGCGAGGGACGTCGTGGTCTGGGCCTAAACAGACAACACAGTAAGAATGAAGATCTCTGTGATGTATTTGCTTTCCACAGGCAAGACCATTGTTAATTTTTTTCTGACATCGGTTAGAGCAAAAAAAAAAAAGAATCCCCAATGGGGTACTTATCTCTAGAAGACTTCAGGTCTGAAACTCGAAAAAATGAAAATTTCAGGTAGCGGCCGACTGGCACTTGCGAACTGCTTCTGTTTCGGGCTCCTTCTTGGCAAGAAAGACTGGTGTAATGGCATCGGCTGCATGTTTTATACCCCTGACGACCTGACGCCATGGAAGAGGAGACAGCAACCGATGCAGAAATCCCAAGACTCTGGTATTCAGGCCGATTGAGGGCTACCTGCAGGCAGATAACCCAAGAGTGATGACTGCAACAGTGAAACACAAAGAACATCTTCCTAAGAAGCTGGTGCCTGCTCAGCAGCTCCGGACCCATCCAAGGTAGAGACACCCGCACATTCTATACTCAAAGAAGAGTCTTGTGGCATACTGGATTCAAATGGGGCTTGGCAGAGGCCTGCAAATCTACTGAAGAGGGCATCAGGGGCTGCGAAAGCACCTCACTGAGTACCGGCAAACTGGCGACTAGCTTAATGGAAGTGTCGTTGGCAGCTTTGAACCTGTGCTGTCTGTCTCTGTCTGTATCCTTACTTTTTTTGGAATATCGGTAGTCAGATGGCTTACCGAAGCCATTTTGGAATATGTAGATCGAGAACACAAGTATTTAGTGACAAAAAGGGGCCAGATGACGAATGGTTTGGGTGTTGAACAAGGCACAAAACCGATAGCGAGGTACGCTGTGGTCTGGGCCTAAACAGGTGACGCAGTAAGAATGAAAATCTCGGTGTGGTATTTGCTTTCCACAAGCAAGACAATTGTTAACTTTTTCTGACATCGGTTAGAGCAAGAAAAAAGGATCCCCAACGGGGTACTTAGCTTCAGAAGACTTCAGGATAATTCAATTCATAAATGAAAACTCAGGTAGCAGCCGACCGGCAGTCGTGTGAACTGCTTCTACTTCGGGCTCCTCGGCAAGAAAGACTGATGTAATGGCGTTGGCTGCCTGTGTTTATACCCCTGACAACCTGGCATCAATCCTAGAGCGACAGCAACTGACACAGAAATACTAAGTCTCTGGTATTCATGCCGACTGAGGGCTACCTGCAGGCAGATAACCCAAGTGTGATGACTGCAACAGTGAAACACGAAGAACATCCTCAACTTTAACAACCCAGAAGTCAATAACTCCTTTAAGTATTAAAGCACTGACAGCATTTCATACAATGTAACCTCTCTGAAATAAACACATTAATCATGTTAGGATTACCAAAAGTGGCAAATGGACCAAATAGACCAAAAGGCAAACCTTTCAACATAAAAAAAATCTGTCAAAAAAGCAAACTGAAGGTCATGCTACTTAACGCTAGGAACCTTAACCTGAAAATGGACTCACTGGAGGCCCTCCTCACACTGGAAGATGCTGATGTTTGTGCAGTCACAGAAACTTGGTTCAGGGACACAGAAAGCAGCCCTGCCTTACCAAGCTATACCTCACATTCCGACCCCAAAATGAGGTCGGGAAGAGTAAGGTTGGTGGAATCTCTATCTTCATTAAGGACAGGCACACCTCCAGACTGGTTTGCCAGCATGACGCACTGGAATTACTCCACGTGCAACTGGCAGGTGGCAAGACACCCATCCAATTTATAGCCGGCTATAGACCCCCCTCTAGGACTCGGGACACCCACTCCTCCTACCTGGACCTACCTGACTGAGTCGAGATACCCCCCTAACACCCTGATCCTTGGTGACTTCAACTACCCCACCATAGATTGGGTGAACTATTCCTGCACTAATGCATTCACCCAATGATTCCTTGACTTCAATTATAGCGCACTACTCCAGCTTGTCTTATCCTCCACAATAGGAGAAAACATTCTGGACTTGGTTCTCACCAGCATGGGCAACCGTTGCACCACACCCATAGTATGTTCTTCCCTAGTAAGATCACATCATTAGTCTGTCTCATTTGAAGTTTCTATCCCGTCCACCCCCTCCCCAGCCATAACAAGACTAAAAACCTTCTCAAAAGCTGACTACAATCTCCTAAGGGAGGGTATCCGTAGCTTCACAACACCACCCCCTTCACAGGATGCAGACAACTATGCTGAACAGTATGCCAATGCAGTACACAAGCACCTGTACAACTGCATGGACTCAGCCATACCCAAAAGAACTAAAACCTGCTCCTCAAGGAAACACAAACCTCTCTGGTGGACATCCTCTATCAACAGGCTTTACAACAAAAGGAAGAAACTGTTGTCCAAGGGTAAAAAGAAAAAATCCAAAATGGAAAAACTCCCTCCTCAGCCTCAACAAGCACTAGTGAAAACCTCCAAAGCCAATTATGAATTGAAACTAGCCTCCAAAACAAAGGGAAACCACAAAGTCATCTTCAGTTACATCAGGAACCTCATTGGCAAAGTCCAGGTTTGTTCTAAATTAGTACTTAACGGTACCACTTACACTGATCATGTTGACATAGCCAACCTGCTAGTAAATAAATTCAGTGGAGATTTCAACCCCCTATCCACCCCAAAGGCCAATTCCACATCCCTGATACTTGTCCCACACCTCACATCTCTGTAGATAAAGTGTTAAATCCAAGGCAAAGAACACAGCTTCCATGGGACCTGACAGTATCCCAGGCTGTATTTTGCACCATCTCCAGCAAGAACTAGCTTCGCCATTAAGCACCCTATTCAATCACAGCTTATGTACAGGTTTCATTCCAGAAGAGTGGAAAACTGTCATTGTCATCCCCTTGCACAAATGTGGTGCCACTACTTACCCTGGAAACTAACCCACCATAAGCTTAACAAGTCTGATCTGTAAAGCCATGCAGCGTATTATTATGGATCTCATAAACAAGGACATAGGCAATCTCCAAGCACTTGATCCCATCCAGTTCGGATTATGTCAAGGGTAGATCTTGCCTGTTAAACTTGGTTGACTTCTTTGAGACCGTCACCAAGGCCTTGGATGAGGGAAAGTCAGTACACACAGATTACCTTGACTTGGCCAAGGCCTTTGAACACTCCCCCACTTGGGCATCATCCAAAAGCTAACACAACTGGTGTAAATCCCTATCTCATCAGATGGCAACTAGCTCCCCAATGGGACCCACAAGATCAAAACAGGCACCTCTATCTCAGACAGCAGACCTGGGACTAGTGGTGTTCCCCAGGGTTCTGTCCTGGGACCGCTACAGTTTGGCATCTCCTTTTCAGAGGTCCAGACAAAGACAAAAGGCCTGTGGCTGACCAAGTCTTCAGATGACTGTAAGTTGGGTGCCGTCACTGACTCCCCAGATGATGTTAACATACTGCAAGAGGGTCTCACAGCAACAGATGACTGCTACCAAAATCATGGCCTTAAGTTGAACGCAAAAAAATATATTATACCATTCGGCAAAACATGACCCCTACTGATTACCACATCAATGACAATCCCCTAAGAATACACCCTGTGGTGAGAGAAATGGGTACTCAGGTTGACAACAACAATCTCACATTCGACCATCATGTAGCAGCAGTGGTAAGAAAAGCCTTTTACTTGGTTCACCTCATTAAGTAAAGGGATTGCATCCAGAAAAAAAGGAGGTTATTACCTCTCTGTACTCTTCCCTCATTAGGCCAATAAATAAGTATAAAAAAAAGTTATGTACTTACCATAACGTTCCATCGGAGTAGTTGTACTTCATTTGTCTTCAACCTGTGGGATACTGGATCTGTATCAGGCTCTGAGCCGGCAATCTCACTAGCATCTGCTCCAAACTCCTCCCCTTACCCATAATACACCTCCACTACCTTCCAACCCCCAGATAGAGTTTGCTGATCCTTATACTGATAACCCAACCTGAAAAAATACTTTATGACCTACCACTGCAGCGCGCAGTCTGTTCACATGACAAGTTCAGGGGGAAGGAAGAGGGACGGTCGAAGACAAATTAAGTAGAACTACTCAGATGGAACATTATGGTGAGTACATAACTTCTTTATCTGAAGTACTTTACTTCATTTGGTCTTCAACCTGTGGGACAGAGTCCCCAGCTACTAAACTCCTGGGTGGCCCTCATGGAAGGACATTCCGGAGCACCGTGGAACCAAAGGATGCTCTCCTTCTAGAAGTCAAATCCAATTTGTAGTGAGAAATAAAGGTATGAGATGAGGACCAAGCAGCTGCAGAACAAATATCATCCAATGACACTCTAGACCAAAAGGCCGCAGAAGTAGCCATGGACCTAGTGGAATGAGCTTTCACCTGACCTGGAGGAGACATGCCTCTGTCCTTATAGACATGAAGGATGCATGAGGAAATCCACCTAGCAATTGTGACCTTGGAGATAAGTTTTCCCAAAAAGGGTTTATAGAAGGACGCAAACAGTTGATCAGATCTATGGAAGTTTTTGGTCCTGTGTAAATAAAATTGTAACCGTCTATGAACATCCAACAAATGGAGTTTGTATTCCATTTTGTTAGCAAAATTAGAAAAGAAAAACAGTAAATTTATGGTTTGATTGATATTAATTTGTGATGCCACCTTAGGAAGAAAGGACGGATTGGTCTGAAGGGAAACCCTATCTTTATGGAAAGTCATATATGGAACTTTGATGGACAAGGCTTGCAATTCTGAAACCCTCTTAGCAGAAGTGAAAGTCAAGTTTTAGATCTGTGATTGCAGCAGGTTCAAAAGGCAAAGCGACCAAAGCTTGAAGAACCATAGTAAGGTCCCATGGGGGAACAGGATCCTTGATCGGGGCAGTGTAACAAAAAAGACCCTTTGATAAAGGCTTTACACAGTCTGGAAGAGGCTAGTGAGGTCAAATTCTCACCCACATGAAAATGAGAAATGGCAGCCAACTGAACTCTGATAGTAGAAGAACTAGCTCCCTGTTTAGAAAATATTGACTAGGAAATCAAGAATGTCAGAAATAGGAGCTGTGAAGGGGTCTAAACTCCTTTGAGAAGCCCAAAAGGAAAAACTTTTCCATTTGCTGTGGTAAACCTTCCAGGGTGAAGACTTATGAGCAGCCACCAGAATAGACCTAACTAAAGAGGATAATCCAGGAGTCCTATCGATCATGGGAACTGGAGCAGCCAAGCTGTGAGCTTCAAACTGTCCAGGTTCGGATGAGGAACCCCACAATGGGTGTGAAATCTGATCCTGACTGGGATCCAAGATCCAGGGAGGAGCCAGAAGGGGAGACCAAAGGAAGGGGAAACCATACCTGGAGAGGCCAAAACGGGGCAATGAGGTTCACTTTGCTCCCAAGTCGATGAGCTTTCTGTAGAAACCTTGGAATAAGAGGTACTGGAGGGCAAGCATACAGAAGTCCGGGAGGCCAAGCATGAACTAGTGCATCTCTGGGGGACACCCCCAGCAGGAGGTTCAGAGCGAAAAACTCGCTGCTCTTCACGTTGGAAGGAGATGCGAACAGATTGACCCCACTTCAGGAAGATCTGCTCCGCTACTGGATCGACTCAGAGACCACTTGTAAGGCATCAAAATAGTCCGACTTAACCTGTCCGCTGGAATGTTGGACTGTCCCGGAATGTGCACTGCTATGAGAAAACGACCGGTGGAGAAAGCCCATTCCCACACTCTCACTGTCTAGCGAAAAAGGGGGTAAGATCTGGTCCCTCCCTGTTTGCTGATGTACCAGACCACCGACATGTTGTCTGACTGAATTGCAATGGTTCCCAGAGGAAGAAAGGCATGAAGGGCCTGCAACGCCAAAAGGGCCACCTTCATCTCTAGAACGTTTATATGCAAGCTGGTCTCTACAGGGGACCACAGGCCTTGGACTGTCCTGTTCGAACAATGCCCCCCACCCGAGTTGGGAGGTGTCCTTGGTCACTGTGGTTTGGATGGGAGCTGAAACAAAGGGTCGTCCCTCCAAGATCTCCGAAGAGCACATCCACCACAGAAGGAACGACCGACAGACTCATCTGAGTTGTATTGGATATGATAATGGAAGTTACAACAGGGACCATTGCACAGCTAGTGTCCACTGTAGAATTCTCATATGTAACCGGGCGCACGGAGAAACGTTATGGTCGCCGCCATTGAACCTAAGGCCTTCAATACTGATTCTGCCAATGGAAGATGAGAATGGTAGATCAGAAAGACATGCATCCTCAGGTTTTGTACTCTCTCCATGGTCAGGAAGATTTTGCACTGTAAGGTGTCTATCCTTGCCCCAATGTAGTCTATCATCTGGACATTATTTAGAAGTGATTCAGATGCATTGATTGTGATCCCCAAATACAGGGCAAGCTTTAAGAAATAATCCCTGTTTTGAGAAAGTAGATGCCTGGTGGGAGCATTGAGGAGCCAATCTTCCAGGTATGGGTAGACCATCACTTTGGTGAACACCCTGGGGGTTGTGGTGAGACCAAAGGGTAGGGCTCAAAATTGGTGATGAACGACTCCTAGCCGGAAGCGGAGAAACTTCCTGGAGCTTCTGTGCATTTTTATGCGATAGTAGGCATTCTGGAGATCTAACGAGAATATCCAGTCGCTCTCTTGCAGGTACGGCATGATGGACTGTAGTGTGACCATCTGGAACTTTTCTTTGGCAACTGACAGGTTCAGGGTAGCTAGGTCCAGAATGGGTCCTAAGTCCCTCATTTTCTTTGGCACCAAAAAGAATCCGGACTGATCTGGGGGGACTGGTTCGATGGCTCATTTTCGTAGAAGCTTGGAAATTTTCTGTGCTGCTGCCTCCCTTTGCGTGGGTGGTGTTTGGGAGGAACCACAAAACGGATAGTGTATCCCCTGGTAATGATCTGAAGCACCCAGTGGTCTGATGTAACAGACTCCCATGCCTCCAGCAACTGCCTCCAGAGTAGAGCAGTTAGGCAACCCCTTAGGGTTGCTGTCCGGGCCTGACGGAGAAAGGTTCTAGAGACCCAAAATTCTTCTGACCCCCTCTGCCTCTGGACCGGCATCCATTCTGTCCCCCTCTGCCCCTGTGGGAAGAACAGCCCTGAGTGTCCCAGGAATACTGTGATTTCCAGAACCACATCTTCTTTTGCCCTCTCTGATTCCGGAAAAAGGATCTTTGAGGGTTCGAGAAGCAGATTCCAATGGCAGACAGTGTCTTCCCATCCTTCTCACTCTGGACTAAAGCCTCTTTGAGGGTCTTACCAAAGAGAGTAGAGCCGTCAAAAGAGGCATTGGCAAAGGACGCCTTGAAAGGTTCCGAAAACAGACATAGTCTGAGCCAGGCGTTGCACCTCATGGACACGCCAGACCCAGATGCCCTAGCTGCTCCTTCAGTAGCATATGAAAGAAGTCGTATGGATGTGTTGGAGACTGCTTTCAAAGTGGCCATCCTCATGGAGAACGAGTCCCTGTCCTCCTGTGACATGGACTTAGGGGGAGACTCCGCCAGCTCCTTGAGCAGGTCGATCTGGAGTCTCGTGATGTGGGCCAGGTAGTTTAGCACCCTAACAGAAAAGGTTGATGTGTAAACCCACTTCCTGGTCCATCATTCATGACTCTCGGTCAGGAGGATGAACAGAGGAACACTCTTGGGCTAGTTCCTTCTTTGTGGCTGCTGCTACCACCATAGCGTCTATGGGGGAGCCCTTGTTCCACGCTGACCTATCTGAGGGTGGACTTAAGATCTTATCAGGCCATTTAGGGATTGGTTTCACAGTGTCCGGCTCCTTCCAGGCCCACAAAGTGACCAGATCCACCAAGGAATCTACGGGAGGGAACACCAGGAAGTAGATGGGCCCATGCCAAAAGCCTCCAGGAACACAGACTCATCAGAAGAAGGTTTGGGGATGGACCAACCTCCCCGCTGGTGAAGGATTTCCATGATGTCTCCAAAGGAGACATTCTCGGGAGGTGACCTGGGGGAACCTTCCCCATTATCCAAATCCGTGTCCTGGGTGAGGGACTCGGGGGAGTCCAAGTGCCTCCTCTTACACTTATACTTGTGAGGCACCTCTCCGGGGGGAAACTCACAAGCCACTTGTTACTCAGGGGGAACCATCTGGGGCTCCTCGAGCACAGGCTGTCCCTCTGGTAAAATGATGGGATTCGTAGAAAGAGCCGAGGGGGTCGGGGCGGAGTCTGAGGGGATAGTCAAGGGTCTCGATCCAGCAGAGAGAACCCTTTCTACCACGAAAGCCGAGGGAGAATGAACCTCCTAGGGAACCAATAAGGAAGCCGGTCTCTCCAGATCCGACGTGAGAATCGGAGCTGGGCCCGAAGTGGACGGAGCTCCGAGGGAGGGAACTTGGCCCGACAAAGCCAGAGCCGATGAAAAAGTTCCGCTCCCTTGGACCCGACACCCAAGCTCCGGCTCAGAGAGTGGCTTGGATCCGACATGCTCCAGGCAGTTGTCGGCATCGAGGAAGCAGGTACTGTCGGCTCCGACCCACTGACTAAGGCCATCCTTGGATCCGAGTACACCGAACCCGGTGAATGGATCAGAAAAGGAGAAATTGGTGTAAAAAAAGAAAGTGAGCTCCCCCCTCCTGAGAGAGAGGGGGGGCTGGCAAGACCCCCATCTGGATCTGAGTATGAATGAACCTCCTCATCATTTTATCTATTTCAACTTCTGATAAGCTCCACATGGACCTCGAGGAGGCCACGGACTCCGACCTTGCAGATCAAGGAACTGAGACCCTAGATGGTGAGCGGGTCTCCTCCAGCTCCAGGGAAAATCTCGGAGATCGGAGCCGAGGGGAGTCACGGATCCTAGGCTTAATTTTGGCGGAAGAAGGGAAGTCAGGGACCTCATGTTTTAAAGGTCTGTGGGATTTTCTCTCTCTCTCTCCTTCTCTCTGCCCCTTTTCTGCTCCACTTCCGCAGGCTTTGAAATGGGAGGTTGAGTCCCAGCCTGGGGGGGAGGAGAAGCAAGGGCAAGAGAGGAAGGAGAGGCAGCCACAGCAGCTGCTGTGACTGAAGCAGAGGACGAAGCAACCACCTCAGAAGTGGGAAGAAGGCCTTTCAGGACCAACTTAGCCTTCCTGCCCTTGATTGCGTGCGGGTTAAAATCCGTGCATATAGAGCAGTCAGTACTTAGATGAGCAACGCCCAAGCACATTACACAGAGTGTGGCCATCTGCTGGAGAAAATTTATGGCCACACTCAGTGCATTTTTTAAACACAAACACAGGCTTATCAGCCATGCTTCTATCAGTCACTCAGACAAGAGAAGGGAAAACAAGGAGAGAAAAATTACTAGTTTTCCCACTTAAACCACTCACCACACTCAAGTCACACAGAACACACTGGGGGGGGGGGGGAAGCAAGTATACTAACCAACTAATGCTAAACTACAACAAAGTTCAAGTTCATAATGTACCAGCGAGGGGAGGAGAAGAGGGAACCTATACTAACACACTATACTAATATTTAGAGAGAAAAAACTTCTTAAAAGCTTACAAAAACCCACTTACTACTCTGAACTGAGGAGATCACGATGCTTCAGCAAGCTGCGACAAATGAGATCTGGGAGTTGGAGGGTAGTGGAGGTGTATTATGGATAAGGGGAGAAGCTTGCAGCTCGGAGCAGATGCTAGTGAGATTGCCAGCTCAGATCCAATAGGGATCCGGAATCCTACAGGTTGAAGACCAAATGAAGTAAACTACTTCAGCTCGCCCTATTTGGTATGAACCTCTCAAACACGTGCACCAACTGGGAAGGCCACAGAAATACCTCAGAGAGAGAATCTATGGCCTCCAGCACCTACCTGTCCTATGCAGACAGGCTCAAATCACTATCACTCTTTTTGGTATCGTACAGATTGCTCCTAGGCTATCTGCATCTTGCCTACAAGGCAGTATCAGACCCTGCCCTACTAGAGATGCTCCATATCCATAAGTCTAATTCCTCGTGTATTACCCGCTCAAATGGCCCAAATCTGATATGTGACAACAAAACCTGCTGGGGAGACAGGTTTGTCTCCCAGAGGCTGCCTTCTCTCTGAAATCGACTTCCCATACATGTCAAACACAGTACCTTGCTGACCCTCTTCAAGCGCAACCTTGATGAGTGGATGGGAAACCACACATTTGTCCCAGGGGTTCCACATGTGTTCCTCGTTGACAGAGGTGACAGGTACTGACTGAAGTTTCCTTTTTGGGTATAAACTCTTGGCTAGGCTTGAAAGGACCCCAGGAGCATTAGCCTAGTAACCTCCTATGATCCTATGAATTTACAACCTGCCTCTAGGTATGATCACTTTAAAGAAAAACATGCTACCCCAAAAGAAAATGTGTTAACACAAATGTCCATACCTTGCTCCCTTAGAGGTACACACATAAGAAGGTTCATTGTTCCTAGTCAAGAGATGCATCATTCTTTAATCCCTCTCTGTCTCAGACAAATACAATTATACAAATGATAAGCATAAGAAAGCATATTACTTAACAGCAAATGCCAAAGTTGAACTGCATCTGATAAAGAAGATACTACAGAAGCTACAAATTGATGATTACATAATGTTCACATATTTCTTCTGCTATTAAAACTAATTTTTAATATGTGGATAATGATAATGCTAATTCAGTGCAGTCCATATATACAGTGTACATTCTTGACAAATAATATTACAGGGATTTTCTTTGAAATGTAAAATGAGATCACCATATTCATTTAATGAAACACGAATAAGACAAAATCTGTATGATACCACACTGTTCAGTATAGAGCAGTTCATTATGTACTTACTGGTGATACATGCGAAGTACATCATAAAGATAGTCCTTTTCTGCATCATTATCAATCAATGAATCAACCTGGAAAAAAAAAAACAGAGTTATAAAGCCAACAGTTTTAAGCTACAACATAAATACATTTTCAATAAGATTTCATTGTACAACTAAAGTCCAAATACATAAACATCATGCTGTGTACCACTGAGTGAATAAACTCCTTTATTGTGGATTCTAACAACATGAATATAATACAACCATACACAGCTCCTACAATTTCTAAATGGACAACTATGGTAGAAACAGTCAAGAAACACATAACAAATTGACAAACATATGTGGTCATGGACATATGCCCCCTGTACAGCATTACACAACTAATCCTTTTTTTTTTATTTAAATATCCCTTTCTAGCCAAAATACCACTCGATTTCTCACAAGATATTAGTGACATGCACTGGAAACTAAAAATAACTGCAACACAAAAACAAGCTGTATATCACTGTACAATCTCCTACCTGATAGTGGCAGAATTCTTGAATGAATATTTTTATAAATCTCTTTGGCCATTCATTTATGTAACACATTCCTCTGCAAGTATAACTCTAATGAAAAATAATTTCCAACTTCAAATGCTCATGTCAGAATTCCAAGATCTATATTAAAGACTCTAAATTCCAAAAACAGATCTGACCTCTTATTTCTGCACTACAAATGCTGAAGCTAACAGCAACCTCCTCATTCATTGACTGGTTCTGTACAGCCAAGTGTCAGCTTACAGAATGATGACAGTCTGGAACAATGGCACAAACTGAAAGACAAAGTAGCAAGACATAACACAGTCTTTTTTTTTTTTTTTACATTTAGAAACTTTTTTTTACATTTACAAACTATTTTCAAAACATCCACGGTGCTTGTAGCTCAACAGGAATGATAGATCTGTGTTTATAAATATATCTTCTTTGTATTTGCAATAGTTGCAATAAAAACACTTTTTTTCAGGTTTTCTTAAACCTAACAGCAGCACTTCTGTCTCATCCAAACAGTGGTACACATACATTCCTATGTGCTTAACCGAGAAAGGGTCACTTATTCCCTTATTCTTAATTTTGTAGTCATCACTTTTTTCCTAAACACTAAGGTAACACTAGCAACACTCCTACATAGCCTTCAGTAAGGAAAAGAGAAAGAAAAGATTCAATATTGCAAACAAAGAATGATATTTGATCTGTTTCCTTTGTTTGCTAAATTGCATCTGCCAACTTAAACATGTTTTTGCTAATAAGTTAATTATATTAATTAAAGTGTCAGAACATAAACAAATACCTGGTTACAGGTATGATTATTTTGGTGGCAATCTTCTAAGCATGCAATTAAACACCCAGTCATGATTCCATGTGCAACTTCTAAACATTCTCAAGGCACAGCAGATAAAAGAAAAAAAAAACGCACAGCCACACATAACATGGCTTCCTAACACATTCTGCAGTTTGCACATGTTATTTTGCTGTAGCTGGGACAACTCTGACCACTTCCAGATTTGGCCTAAATCTCACCATCCACCTGATTTACTGATGCTGTTGTCTGAAAGGCCAACGAAAAAAAAAAAGTTGACCTATGTCCTGCGTATCAGTCACCTGGATTCTGGTATGCATGTTAGATATTTACTCATGCCTTTGTTGGACAGGTAGTGGCTAAAAAGGGTCTGGAAAACACAGATTCACTTATTTGTTTAATAAAAAAAAAATAACTGACCACAAAGTAAAGGCTGAATGGTCTGACTGCTCTTCATGGATGACTTACTAGGGAGAGTTCATGCTGGAGACTTTGTGTGTCAGAAGGCAACTTAACCACAACTTCCAAATTTCCAGTCATCAACAAACTTCACTAGCCCAAGGTCTTTCCTATGTACTAGTGTACTAGATCTGAGAACATAAGGTGAAAAAGAAGAGGTCCCTGCACTATGTCCTGAGAGTCACACATTCTGTTGATATGCCTGCAATTTGCACTGAGTGGGTTCTGTCTTTCAGCCAGTTTGCTATCTTACCACCAGTCTGTTTTTATTAGGTAGTGCAGACTTTAAGTTATTATACTTTGCAACTTTTATTTGAAACCCAAGTAGTGTACACATTTGTTTTCTTCACCCTAACATGCACTGACGTCAAGATTGGTTATTTTAAACAGAATGAATGACAGGTATATGGAGGGGGCTGTGTAACTTTTACAAAGGAATTGCTGATCTTGGAATCTGATTGCTTGTTCTGGTCACTTTATTTTTAAGTTTTATTTGTTGAAATTGATTTTGAAGAATTATCTTAGACCCCATTTTATTACTCATCCTGATAAAAAAAAAAAAAAAGAATGACCAGACCAGAAATGGCCTTGTGGAAAAACATATATACTGTTTATCTTCTATGCTTTTCTGTGATAGACAAACTACAATTCCTCCACCATGCGAGAAGAGTGACAAAGCATTTTATTCCCTTATATTGAGATTTGTCAGGCAAAGCAGAAGCATTTGACTGAAACACAGGCAGAGCTGCTTTTTGCTTGCATGAAAGACTTCATTTTTTTGGGGTGTGATGAAATAATCTCCAGAAAGGTAAGCAAGTACTGTCTGGATAAATAAAAAAAAAAAAGAATTGCTGAATCACAGAGACATTAAAGTGACAAGATATGGTTCTTAAACTATATACACAAAGTGACAGAGATTATGTACATGTTGCAATCAAGTACAGATCTACAGATTGAAAACAACTTGAAGACACAGGAAAAGTGCTCCCATTGGGAAAAAAAAAGATAAAAGTGCTTACGATTTAATGGACTGAAACAGATTTAGTTATATGATTGCAAGCCAAAAAAAAAAAAAAAAAGAATTTGGATAGACAGGACGGTCAGGTACCAAATTATTTATTTATTTTTTTAATTAGAAGTAGGGGTGGGGAGATCTATCATTGCAAATATTAATAAACAGATCATACTGATTAGTGCAACAAGAAAAACAGAACCATATAAAACCCAAAACAGGTTTTGGTGACATAATTAGAAGCCACCCTAAGTTGCTAAGACTGAGTAAAGGTATGTCCAAGTCCTGAGATACTCTATGAATAGAATTTTTTTTGTGGGAATGTTTCAATATAGCAATAACCCACGCCTGGGTGTGGGTAATGCGGGATTTAACCACGGTTGGCGTGGTTTGGTCCCGGCCAAACAAAGACAACCGTGGTTAAATCCCACATTACCACCAGAAGTGGTTATTGCTATTATACTATGACATTATTTAAGAAAAGAAACAATTACTTTTCTTAAATAATGGCATTGTATAATGCCTCTTTGCTGCCCTTCCGCAGCTGTCTGGCATCCGCGGCAGTTCTGATGTACTGCGCATGCCTACACAGTACATCAGAGCTGTGGCCAAAAGCAACGGAGAAAGGAAGATCTCCGTTGCTTTTTTACTGTTTCGCTATGTTAAATGGGTTTAACATGGCGAGACAGCTTTAAAATAAGCAACAGAGATGTCCGTTGCTTATTTTAAAGCTGTCTCGCTGTGTTAAACCCATTTAACATAGCGAAACAGTAAAAAGCAACGGAGATCTTGCTTTCTCCGTTGCTTTTTTTTTTAAACCTGTCTCGCTATGTTAAATGGGTTTAACATAGCGAGACAGCTTTAAAAAAAGCAATGGACATCTCCGTTGCTTTTTTTAAACCTGTGTCGCTATGTTAAACTCTTTTAACATAGCGAGACAGTGTTTTAAAAAAAAGACTTGTACTAATGGAAAAAGTCCGGGCGACCGGACCTTTTTCCATTAGTATAAGTCGATTTACAACGTGCACGCTGGCCAATCAGCGTGCACGTTTTGGAATATTAATAGGTGGTCATGGTATAATATATATTTTTACCCTCAAGCAATTCTAAGAAGCGTTTCCACAGGCTGACTGCAGTTGATGGAGATATTATAAACTTGTAGAGGTACATGGAATCTAATGTTCTGGGAATGTCAAGAAATTAATCAATAAAAAGAAAACCTGCAGAAACTTGACTGAAATATTCTGGAGAGAATTTTGCTTAACTAGGGAAGTAATCCTGCTGGATCATAACACAAAGGATTTAGCAAAACAGAAGACTGTGTTTTTGGACTTGATGGTAGTAGCAGCAACAATGAGAAGAGCTGTAATGCAAAACTGGGAACCCTAAAACAGACAGACTTTTCAAGAATTTATTCGGCTAGTTGATTATTTACCTCAACAGGAAGAACGGGTATATGTGGGTAAAGAGAGACAAGAGATAATATGAATTAGTGGTTGCCCGGGTCTAATATAGGGATGAAATAAGAGGAAGTTGACCTAGGTTCTAGAGCACTTCGCCAATAGGAAAGGATGGCTTAAATAGGGCTGTAAAATAAACAGACACCACAAGCAGATGCTACATATTTATGCAATGAAATCTAGTAGTAAACTGTATAAGTTGACAAGTAATTATTTAACTACTGGAGCAGCATTCAGTGTAATATGTGTTAGCTATGATTATTACTGTACTTTTGATCCACATTACTTGGTTTAAGTGATATGCATTTTTCCCTCTGGTTAAATAAATATTTATTGTTTTAACTCTATAGCCAAAAATTATACTTTGCCTTCATTTTTATTCAAACAACTAATCAAAGCCCTACTACATTAGTTATGCAACTTTGATTCCATACATTTACTGGAAAGCACTTCATAGAGTCATTCATATCTCTCATCTTTAGATATCAATTTTAAAGTCCTTTAGTATGATGTGTTATGCAACCAGCTCTTTTGGGTAACACAGACAACCACTTGAAGGCTATTTGGGTTTTCTGGTAATTATTTCTGTGGTAATATTAGTCACCACATCGAATGTCACTGACATAGACTAGCTTCTTATTTTATTTATTCAGACAAGAAGCTTTATAAGACTGGTCAGTGGTTGATTATTGAAGGGGTGATTTGGGCACTTGCCCAGGGCCCATAGTTCCAGGGGACACATGGTCAGCCAACAAATGAATTTAATTTAAAAAAGTATTTTTACGTTCAGCACTCCTAACTCATTTTCAGTAGCTTATATGATTAACATAACGAGCATTAATTTTAGTATAAAGAAAGCACAAAATGACAGACACTGTGAGAATATTGCTTCTGTATACTCACAGCAACTGTCACTTGTACTAGTCCAACACAGATCACTATCATTGCTTAATGAATTAATTTATTTATAAGTAAATAAAATCTTATTTACGTAAAAATAAATAAATGAACACCTGTGATCCTATGCATAATGCTGTAGCTTTTGGTTGTTGCCTTCGAATTATTCATTTGGAAGTCAATGTGAAGGGCCTGGTTCGTCAAATAGCACAGTGAAGAGCTGTGGACTGCTGAAGGTTGTGGTAAAAAAGAAGTTATGTACTCACCATAATGTTCCATCTGAGTAGGTAAACTTCATTTGTCAGCAACCTGTGGTTTATGGATCCGATACGGATCCGAGCCGGCAGCATACAAAGCAAAAAGATCCAAGCTCCAAGCTCCTCCCCCCACCCATACTGCACTGCAACCTCCTTCCAATCCTCAGATTGAGTTTGCCACTCCATACATGACACCAACAAACTAACCTGAGACCCCTAAACCAAGGGCAAACCTCTAACTCGTGAACTCTGCACATCAAATTCAGCAAAAAACACCAAGGTAAGGGGGAAGGCGGTGGGGACAGCTGCTGACAAATGAAGTTTACTTACTCAGATGGAACGTTATGGTGAGTACATAACTTCTTTATCTGAAGTAGTTAACTTCATTTGATTGGCAACCTGTGGGACAGAGTCCCCAGCTACCCGAAATCTTGGGAAGCCCTTAAGGAAGGATATTTCGGAGCACTGCAGAGCCAAAAGAAGCTCTTCCTCTAGACACCAAATCCAGTTTATAATGATTAATAAAGGTGTGAGAAGATGCCAAGGTAGATGCTGAGCAAATCTCATCCAGGGGAAACTCTAGACCAGAATGCTGCAGACGTCACCACAGAATGTGTAGAATGGGCATGAACTCCTACTGGTTCTGGTAAACCAAGCTCTCTGTATGCTTGTAGGATACAAAGGGAAATCCACTTAGCCAGAGTCACCTTTGAAACTGGTTTCCCTAAAAAGGGCTTAGCAAAGGAAACAAAAAGTTGATCAGATTTGCGAACGGCCGCCGTCCTGTGCAAATAAAAACTTAACTGCCTGTGAACATCCAGCAAATGAAGTTTGTATTCCCTTTTGTTCTGAAAATTAGGGAAAAAGACAGGCAAATTAACAGACTGATTAATATTTGTCTCAGTAGTAACTTTAGGAAGAAAGGATGGATTAGTCCTGAGAGACACCCTGTCCTTATGAAACACAGGGTATGGGGGTTTCATACAAAGAGCTTGCAGCTCCGACACTCTCCTTGCTGAAGTTATAGCTACCAGAAAGGCAGTCTTCCATGACAAAAATTTTAAGTCAACTGATGCTGAGGGCTCAAAAGGAGGTGCAACTAAGGCATGAAGAACCGCAGTCAGATCCCATGGTGGTGACGGATTCTTAATAGGGGGTCGAAGAAGAAAAGTGCCTTTCAAAAAGGTCTTACAAATTCTGCCAGCAGCGAGGGAGCCTAAATTGTCTCCTACATGGAAATGAGAAATAGCTGCCAGCTGTACCCTCACTGTGGAGGAGCTGTCTCCTTGCTGGAAGATACAAGACAAAAAGTCTAATACCACTGGGATTGGAGCGGTAAAAGGATATAGATCAATCTGTAAAGCCCAAATGGAGAAGCATTTCCATTTGCTAGAATAAATTTTTCTGGTAGAGGATTTATGTGCTGCAACCAAGATAGATTTAACAGGAGGAGATATACCGGAAGTCCTAGCAATTATTGGAACTGGAGCAGCCAAGCTGTGAGCTGCAGTCTGTCCAGATTTGGAGGAAGCATTCCAGAGGGATGACGAATTAGATCCGGAATGGGATCCAAGCTCCAAGGTGGAGCTATGAGATGAGACCATACGCAGGGGAACCAGACTTGACGAGGCCAGAATGGGACTATGAGGATCAATCTGCTCCCCAACCAGTGAGCTTTCTGTAAGAACTTTATCATGAGCGGGAGTGGGGGATATGCATAAAGAAGACCGGGTGGCCAAGCATGAACAAGAGCGGCTCTGGGGCTTTCCCTCCTCTGGGGGATTAGAGCGAAAAACTCGCTGCACTTTGCATTGAAAGGCGATGTGAAGAGATCGCAGCAAGGCTGACCCCACTTGAGGAAGATCTGTTCCGCTACACAAGGGTTCAGAGACCACTCGTAAGGAGAAAGGATAATTCTGCTCAATTTGTCCACCAAGATGTTGGACCGACCCAGAATGTGCGTTGCTATCAGAAAGTGGTTGGTGGAGATCGTCCATTCCCAGACTCTCATAGCTTCTCGACAAAGGGGATAAGACTTGGTTCCTCCCTGTTTTTTGATATACCAGACCACTGACATATTCCCTGACTGGATCGCAATAGTTCCCAGAGGTAGATAAGCATGAAGGGCCTGCAACGCTAAAAAGGACTGCTCTCATCTCTATGACATTTATATGCAGAACGGTCTTGTTTTGAGTCCACGTGCCTTAAAAGTCCTGCCCAAACAATGCCCCCCCCCCCACCCTAGGCGGGAGGCGTCCATGGTCACCATGGCTTGGGGATGGGGCAAAAGAAAGGGATGTCACTCCTGCAAATTCCGAGACTGGAGCCACTACTTGAGAGCATTTCTGCACACTCTGCTCAGAGGGATCGGAAAATCTAGAGGTTGATGAAGAACTGACCACTGTACTTGAAACGTCAACTGTAAAATTCTCATATGCAGATGAGCACAAGGGATCAGGTTGATAGCTGCTGCCATGGACCCTAAGGCTCTCAAGACTAATTCTGCAAGGGGTGCAGGGGACTGCAGGAGCACTAACACATGAAGTGTCAGGCTGTGTAGTCTGTCTGGGGTTAAGAATGTCCTGGCCTGGCAAGAATCAATTCTCGCCCCTGTGAAGTCTAACACTTGAACAGGTTGAAGGGAAGACTCCTTAGATTTATGGTAATCCCTAGCCGAGGTGATATCCGGAGAAAGAAATCTCTGGCTAGCAAGAGTAGTTGCCTGGTGGGGGCGATGAGAAGCCAGTCCATGTACGGAAAGACGTGAATGCCCTGAAGTCTCAGGTGGGCCGCTACAACTGCTATGACCTTAGTGAACACCCTGGGGGCTGTGGTGAGACCGAAGGGTAGGACCCTGAATTGATAATGACTGGCCCCTAGCTGAAAGCGGAGGAACCTCCTGGATCGGCTGCCCATCAGAATATGGTAGTATGCATCCTTGAGGTCTCTCGAGCACAACCAGTCTTCCTCCTGCAGGAAGGGCAGGATGGATTGAAGTATGACCGTCCGGAATGTTTCCTTGGCAATGAACAGGTTCATTGCAGACAAGTCGAGAATCGGGCTTAGGTCCCCCGTCTTTTTTGGCACCAAAAAGAAACTGGAACAGATGCCTGATCCAGACTGGTCTGGGGGTACCTGCTGGATGGCTCTCTTTTCTAGTAGTTTTTGTATTTCCAAGGCTGCTACCTCCCTCTGAGTGAGTGGGACATCTGGGAGGTGCCTTGTGTAAAGGGGTTTGTTTATGAAGAGAATAGAATAGCCTCTGAATATTATTCGCAGCACCCAGCGATCTGTCGTGATGGATTCCCATTGGGCTAGGTGCATCGAAAAATGCCCCCCCGACTGCCTCCAGAGAGGAGCAGTCAGGTAACCCCTTAGGGTTGCTGCTCTGGTCGCTCTGAAAAAGGTTCATGTGACCCGAAGTTCTTAGGCCCCCCCTCTGCCTCTGGGCCAGCATCCACCTTGTCCCCCTCTGCCTCTGGGGGAGGAGGAGTGCTGAGCGTTCCGGGACTGCTGAGTTTTCTGGAACCACAGCTTCTTTTGTCCTCGCTGGTTCCTGGAGAAGGACCTTTGAGGGTTAGAGAAGTGGATCCCGATGGCTGACAGCATGTTCCCGTCTTTCTCGCTCTGGACAAGCGTATCGCAGACAGTCTTCCCGAACAGGGTGGAGCCATCAAAGGGTGTGTGAGCAAAGGACGCCTTGAAGGGTTCCGAGAAATTGCAAAGATGGAGCCAGGAGTGACGCCTTAAGGCGATGCCAGACCCGCTAGCCCTAGCGACTCCCACAGTGGCACGAGAGAGTAAACTCATGGACGTATTAGACACAGACTTGAGAGTGGCCATACGAGCCGAGAAGGTTCGTTTATCCTCAGTCGACATGAACTCCGGGGAAGACTCAGCGTACTCTTTCACGAGGTCTCGCTGCAGTCGAATTACGTGGGCCAAGTAATTCAGCGCTCTTATACCAAAGGTGGCTGAAGCAAAAGTCTGCTTTCCAAGATGGTACATAGCCCTGGACTCCTTGTCTGGGGGGTGGACTGAGGAACTTTCTTGGGCGAGTTCCTTTTTTGTGGCCGCCGCTGCCACCACCATGGCATCAACCGGGGAACCTTTGTTCCAAGAAGCTCTATCTGCCGGTGGACTCAGTATTTTGTCGGGTCTTTTGGGTATAGGCTCCACAGTGTCCGGTTCCCTCCACGCTCTGGTGGTAAGGTCCACCAGAGGGTCGGCCGGGGGGGGGGACAACCACGAGGTAGATGGGCCCGTGTCAAATGGCTCCAGAAATACTGACCCATCAGAGGAAGGTTTTTGGGTGGACCACCCCCCCGGCAAAGGATTTCCATAATATCTCCAAAGGAGATGCCTTCGGGGGGTGATTTGGGTGAACCTTCCCCTTCCTCCAAGTCGGTATCCTCAGTAAGGGAATCGGGGGAGTCCAAGTGCCTCCTCTTACACTGGCGTTTGTGTGGGACCTCCTCGGATGGACTCCTGGGGAGGGCTCACAAATGGTTTCTTGTTCCTCCAAGGTAACTGCCTGGGGCGCAATGGACACAGGCTGTCCCTGGGGGGACTGGATGACAGAAGACAAATCCAACTGCAAGGGAACAGGGATGGACCCCGAGGATAGAGTGAAGGGTCTCGATCCTCCAGAGAGAACTCTCTCCACGATGTTGAATGCCGTGGGAGACCCAGCATCCCTGAAACTGGTAGCAGAGACCCTCGGATCCGACGAAGGGATCGGAGCTGAAGCTGGAACAGTCGGACCCGATGGGACGGTATGCCCCGACCATAACAGAGCCAATGACACACTTATCCCCCCGGATCCGACGCCCAACTCTCGGCTCCGAGAGCTCAGATCCGAAAGCGGATCCGACAGACTCGAGGGCATGACTGCCATCGAGGCTGAAGGCACCATCGGCGCTGACCCCCTGATTCCGGGACTCCTTGGATCCATAGACTCCCATATCCGATGGTGGATCAGAGAAGGAGCTATTGGGGCAAAAAAAGGAGCCGAACTCCCCGCACCAGGTGGGGGGGGGCAGAAATACCCCCATCTGCATTTGCATTTGTAGAAACCTTTGCATCATCCAATCCATGTCTGCTTCAGAGATGCTTCCTGTTGATCTGGAGGACACCATTGACGCCGGCCAGGAGAGCTGACGCAAAGACAACCTCGAGGGTGGTCTAGCCTCCTCCTCCCTCTCTGGAGAAAAACATGGTGAATGGAGCTGAGGAGAGGATGGCCTGGGAACTTTTACTGGAGACGAGATAACTTTAGGAGGAGTGGCCTTTGGATCTAACTTGGCCTGTCGGTTACGGCCCCTCTCTCTGTCTTTATCCTTATCCACATGTCTTTCTGTATCCCTGTGCTTTTCTTTAATCTTCTTGGCCTCTTTCTCTCCCTGTGGTAAAGTGGGAGGGTGAGTCCAGGACAGGGGAGAAGGGCCAGAAGGCTGAACAGCCACAGCCATGGCTGGTAAGGAAGCTGAAGAGGAAGAAGTATAAGTTGATTCTGCGGGTAGAAGACCCACCAGAATCAACTTATTCCTGCAATCCCGCAGGGCTCGAGGGTTGAAGGCCATACAAATCTTGCAGCCGGAAGACAAATGGGCCACCCCAAAGCAAACTACACACAGAGTGTGACCATCGGCTGGAGACAGCTTGTAGGCCACACTCTATGCACTTAGAGAAAGTCACTTTCTGACATTCTAAAGAATACACACACACACGACGGGCGGGAAAGGAGGCCTACACTAAAAGAAAGTTTTCAACTTTCAAACACGGAAAAACCCAATATGTATCTTGGCCAATTAATAATTTACCTCAAAATTATCAAAAAGGGCACACACAAACTGAGTTTTAGAGAAAAAAAACCCCTAACACTTGCCTGGAGCTCAAGAATCCCATGCTGGCGAAGCTGCGGCAAATAAGATCGGAGGATTGGAAGGAGGTTGCAGTGCAGTATGGGTGGGGGGGGGGGGGGGGCTTGGAGCCCGGATCTTTTTGCTTGGTATGCTGCTGGCTCGGATCCATATCGGATCCGTAACTCACAGGTTGCTGATCAAATGAAGTTAACTACTTCAGATCAAGGTATTTTTTATTAACCACAAAAAATGCCACAGTGGAACAAAGTACCACTGGAAATAAAACAATAAAATCCAAAAGACTTCCAAAAATCCACAAGGTAAACCAAGGCAGATGTGATAAAAACCAGTTTAATGAACAGTAAGCGCTTTCATGCTCTCCTGAGCACTTACTCAGACCATATAAAAAATACAAATTCACATACACTGCTTATAAAATACATAGCATTTCAAACTAACCTATCACAGAATAAAATCACTTAAATAGTCTCCACCTTTTAAGAAAGGGTTTTAAAGGGAAAGAGGTATTCAAACCTGGTGGTGTGTTGCTGTGTAGCCTAATAATCCAACTGCTCTCTTGCTGTTCTAGAATGTTATTAAGATCTCCCAGTCTACTGTCAGGCTTAAGTTGTTCTAAAACTCTAAACATGAATGTATGTGTAGAGTCCGTGTCCCTCACATGACAGGCTAGGGCATTTGTTGAATCATTCTTCTTAATAGCTAATAAATGCTCACGTATCCTTTCCTTTAATTGTCTCTTGGTCTTTCCTACATAGAAATTTCGACAAGATAAACAACTAGCTAAGTAGACTACATATGTACTACAGCAATTGGTATAAGAATTACTAGTGTATTTAAAATGTGTGATTGGATGTAGGAAACTAGACGCTGTATCTATAAATGAGAATAATTGCATTTGCCACACATAGTGGTACATCCATTATTTATAGAACTACGTGAATTGTTATATTTATAGCATAGCATCTGTCTATAATACTATAGTATATAATACTGCCTGCCTCCCTAATCCTCCCAAAAAGACAGTCACTGCCTATGCAACCCTCTGGTGTTAGATTGGGATGAGAGCAGAGGTTCAAATGGCCACAGTCATATATTTCAAGTGACTGCTGAAATACATATACATAGCATGCCTACTTACTCTTCGATCCTAACCCCCAAAGGCAACCGGCTGTATATGTGCCTGATGTTTGATTGTGAGGAAAGTGAAAATACATAATGACTGCAATAATGTATTCTACTTTGCTGCTACCAGGCAGTTCACTGCCTCTACAGGAGCTAAAATAACCTTCTTTGTATACCTCTGAGGTCTGTTAGAAAAGTAAGGAAAATGATGACTACACAATCCCCAGCACCCTCGTAACCTATGATAAATTTCTGTACACAAACATCTGCGCAGGGATATTTTAGAATGTTTGTGGTTGAGGACAAAGGCTATTATCAGTTTTATCCTAACAGGGTCATGTCATAACTCCATTCAGGCTAAAGAGTGCAATCAGAAAATGAAAGCATTTTTTTCTCGTCATTTTTCTCAACCACAAACAGCTTTTTTGGGGGTCCCCACAGTCAAAGATGATTAAGGGAGCCTCCTGTATCCATTAATACAGTTTAGGGAGTGGGGAACACCAGATTCCTAGACGATCTAAGTGTCTGAATGCTCTGGGATATATTTTATACCTTACTTTTGAAATATAATCACTAGTTAGCTACATTTTTATCAATACCCTGAAGAATAATGTGTGTGTTTCGGCATTATTGGATATGTGCATTGATAAAAATCTGTGATATTTTTTTACACACACACACACACACACACACACACATCACAGCAATGCTAATTTTGTACTTATTTCAGCAAGTACATTGTACTAGTACTACCACGCAAGATCAGTGACTGCTGTTTAGCAGTCATCAAACAGCAACAAGGATAAGTCACTTTTATTTACCTCAGTAAGGAGTAAATTAATACCTATCACTATCCCTGATTTCACATATATTCCTGATTTTGTCTCATAATTTTGCTCTGTCACAATAAATCCAGTCATCAGAGTTTTATACTTATTATTGTCTAAAAAAATGCATGTTGATGCAAAATGTGTTATTATAGTAACTTTTTAAATGAATTAGAGTAACATATAAAATGTGTTCCTCATTTTGAGACTTTATTATGCTATTATTTTTATCACTGAACAGAATTCTTCAGCAAAAATGTTGAGAGTTACAGTCTCAGTTGTTCTGCCAGTATGTATAAAAATCTGAAAGAGAAACCATTTCTGAAGATTAGAAGCATCAGCTCTTCTTAAAACTCCACAGTTTGCACTGAGATCGGTCACCCCGGGCTGCTGATCTCTGTAGTGCTTACTTTGCTTATGTTCATTACAGCTTTGTCCTAACAGGGTCATATCACAGTCCTGTTCAGGTTAAACAGTATAACTGAAACTTAATACATTTTTTCCCCAACCAACAACAGTTTTTGTGGTGCCCCCACACAGACACTGATGATTAAGGGGCCCCCTCCAGCCACAGTTGTAGGTACCTAAAACTGGCTATGTTGTTAATTTTAGTGAAGAGGATGTCCACCATCAGGGCTTAACTAGGCCGGGGCATTATGTCATTGGTAAAATATTTAATGAAATTGTAAAGCTTGTTACTTGACAAAATACTGTTACTATAACTAAAGATGTTTGAATTTTGAAGGAGATAAATATGAGTTATTATTACTTACCTGCTTTATTAAGTATATAAGATTGCTGCACTAGCTTTTGATGGTTTGACAGACATGTTACAAAATATCAAGATAAGATAACTTGCTGTGGTTGGGGGCCCCCAGCGACCGCAGGGTTCGCTGGTGCCTAAAACCGGCTATGACTGGGAGATCTTAATAACATTCTAGAACAGCAAGAGAGCAGTTGGATTATTAGGCTACACAGCAACACACAACCAGGTTTGAATACCTCTATCCCATTAAAACCCTTTCTTAAAAGGCGGAGTCTATTTAAGTAATTTTATTCTGTGATAGGTTAGTTTGAAATGCTATGTATTTTATAAGCAGTGTATGTGAATTTGTATTTTTTTATATGGTCTGAAGAAGTGCTCAGGAGAGCATGAAAGTGCTTACCGTTCATTAAAATGGTTTTTATCACATCTGCCTTGGCTTACCTTGTGGATTTTTGGAAGTCTTTTGTATTTTTTTTATTATTTTAATTCCAGGCAAACAACCAGATATAGGATTGCTAGCTGAAGTCAGTATGGGTACGCAGGCTGGCTGTGGATGAAAATTTCCATTTACTCAGTTTAAAGTCTGCATGAATCAATTTTGAATTTGTTCCTGATTTAGAAGACTGTCTATAAATTTGCCTCATGTTTTGGTCTGTGCCTCACAAAAAAAAATTTTTTGTCAAGCAACTGAGGATTGCTGCCACTAAAATTGGAGTAGGGTTGTTGGTGTAGACAAAAGTAGTACACTTAAATCTGGTTTTACAAGACTAGTGTGCATTTATTTGAACTATATTGACTATTTATTCTCTGGCAGCTGTGTGAAACAAAGTTTAATGTGTCCCAAATTTCAGAGACTTTCTCTGACTCCCTAAGATTTTTCAGTTTGTGCCACACAAAATGTTTTTTTTTGGCAAGTCACTGAACTTCAGTCACTAAATGGTGACAGACATTTAACTTTTAAAAAATTATATCCTTCAGAAAATACATGCTAATTCAAAACTGTTATTCTAGCAACTTTAAGTATATAAGAACAATATTTAAATACTCCCAGATTTTAGGCCATTACGCCTTTTTATTTTGTGGGTTTGTCCTTGTCTCTTCTGCAAAGCAGTTGAAAGATATTTTTATCACAGATGAGGTTTACATGACAGTGCTGGGTGCGGGTGGGGGACTGTTTATGGATGAAAGTAACTTATTCTGGTTGTTTGCTCAGTAAACCACCAGTCATTGCAGGACTAATGTGCACTGGTGTGAAATAAAAATACTTGTGGCTGTTGTTTATGTGAAACAACATACATTGATTATTTAATTACTTATTTATTTTACAATTCGGTTAACTGTGTACGTTGGTTTTTCTAATGACCCTTACATAGCATTCAGCTATCCACAACTAAGCAGAATACCCTTGATTTTGTATACATTTCTGGTGTGTTCCAAATGGAATGTATGGTCTCTGGCAAATCACTGAGGATTATAGTCACTACAAAATGACAGATACCTGAGATTCAGACTTCATATGCTTCAGAAAATGCATGCTAATGTAAAAGTTGTTATTCTACCAACTTTCTAGTTTTAATAGCTTCTAGTCATACTTTTTCTTCTTCCCTGACCACCTCATAATCTATGATCTCTCTTATGTTTAGATAATCTCTAACCTCATCTTTTTCTATCCAATTTCCCCCCTACAAACCCTTCCTCATCTTACTTTGAGAAACTACAGTGTCTACATTACAATAAGAAATTATATCAAATGACTGTATAATACAAATGTCAGCTATAATAACACAGAATGTAATCTCTGGTGTACTGTATGTCTTGTATATTTTTTTTTTTTTGTATAATTTCTTGTATAAGGTTTGTATAATTCTTTTATAGGTTTTTGTATAATCTCCATATGTGGATCTTTTCTCTCCAGGCCTCCAATGAAAATGAGTCTTATCCCAGTCGAACTTTGCCGGTAAACAAATGTAAAATAAATAAATAAATAAAAATGTTGGTGATTTTGGGTCTTTTCCCCCTCATTTTTGTTTTGTCACCTATTCTTGTGCTAAAAGGTTGATAGGTATCTTTTATAACAATCAGATGAAATGAAACAGCAAATGGATTATAACTGCTGAGTATGGGTGGGGGCTATCTGTGAATGAAAGTTACTTGCTCTCCTCTTTGCTCAGTTTACAGAGACTAACTTTACAGGACTAGTGTGCATTTGTGTGAAATAAGATGAAATGCTTGTCCTACTGTGCATGTGTGTTTCACACACCTGAAATAAAAATAAGTTTATCACCATCAGATATCTGATGAAGGCATAGTCAAAACTGATGCTATAACTGGGTATGAGGCATTTTGTGGATGAGATGGCTTTTTAGGACTAGTGTGCATTTGTGTAAAGCAAGCTGGAATACTTTATTGTGGCCATTTTCATATCACAGTTGAACATTAGAGATGGACACAGTCAAACATCAATGGCACAACTGGTAGTGTGCTGGTCTTTAATGTTTGAAGATCAGAAAGCTGTGGGTTCTATTCCCAACACAAGTGCATGAAGACGTGCTGCACTCAGAGTGTTTCATCTTTTTGATAACGTTACACTGATGCTTCATCTTCCTAAATTGGTGGTAGCTCAGGTAAATGTAAAAGATTCCATGGCACTTATGAAAAAGAGTAGGGGGAAGTGTACTCTAGTAGTATAAATACCACCTTGGGACTGACCTGTAAAGTGGTCACTAGCCTAGGGAGACTCTGACCTGTAAAGAGGTCTCTAGCCTAGGCGGACTCACATGGTCAACAAAGGAGAAATTAAAAATAGATAACATGGCTGTAACTGATGGGTACATACACTGATGTACTATAATGACCTGAGTTCAAATGGTCCTGAGTCAGGAAGCTACATTCAAATGAACATTTATGTGTGGTCCAAAAAAAAAAGAGTCTGTGACAGGCCCATGATTTGAAAACCACCCAAGGTGTACTTAATCCAGGACTGAGACTGGTCTAGTATGACTTGCCCACAGTGACAACCTCTGGCTTCCAGTTACTTAACAGGCCTTCCTCCATAAGTAATTCCATCAGCTCCTCTACCAAGGAGGGGTCAAAGTAGCTGAACTATACTTTTCCATACCTGTTCTGTTTCTACTTCCAAGAACTGGGATCATCACTGCTTTCTTCACATCAATGGATAATACGGCAGACTTCCATGAATTATGACAGTCTTGCAAGTGGTTCTACTAGCTCTTCCCTCAGCTGCCCAAGAACTCAGGGGTAAATTCCATCTAGTCCCTGTAATTTAACCACTTTAATTAACCACTCTTCCATGACCACCTCTTCTGCACTCACATTGGATGAATTCCTCTAAACAGAACACACTTGCTGGTATTTACTCCCTATCATTCATTTTTTACAAGCAGTCACTCAGCATCTCTGGCCTTTTTTATCACTCTCTCTTTCTCTCCATTTCGCTTACATTTATAAGCCTATTTATACATACATCTCAGCCATGTTTTCCTAACACTTCTTAATGTACCATAAAAAATTATCCTGCTTCATAAAGGTACCTATTATTTCCCTTCAATATAAGCATGTATTGCTTTGATTACTTTTTCTGCCTCATTCTGATTCAGCTGAATATATCCAAACTTTGTTTCCAGAATGCTGTCCTCATCCATAATATCTTTAGCCCCACTGAGAACCACTATGTCTCTTTTGCTTCTTTCTTAATTTGCAGATAATCTTTCTGTGACAATGTGTTTATGAGGTTGCGTCAGTTTATCCTCATATCTCCTCCCCAATGTTTCTGAAAACACTATACTTGAGCAATGCCTTACCTTGACAATGTCCACTTTTCTGAAGTCCAGTGTTACTGCTTTTGTATAACTGCTTCAAAACAGCTGTTTCCCCTCTCACGCAACACCCTACTTCAGGTTCTTAAAAATGATGTTCATCCTCACTTCTCAGCATCAGGTTCACCATCAGTCCACCCATTGTGGTGCTAGTTGCTTCATGCCTGCTCTGAATGCAACACTTGCAATTACTCAGTTTTTGGATGTTTTAGAAGTGAAGGCATTACCGGTCTGCATCTGGCATATTAATTTCACCAAACAATAATCCTCTCTCCCTGATTTGCTTACATTTCTTCCTACCACGGTAATTTTCTACATTATATAATCTTGCATACTGATGATCTGAACAACTGTTCACATACTATGTTTCACTGGCTGTCAAAATGTCTAGACTTCTTTCTGTGATTACTGCATCTAGCTCATGGAGCCTTTTATTCAAACTATGGACATCTGCAACCTCTCTACTGTTGTAACTATTGATGCACAATCTTGATGGTGATTTTTTTTCCTGTACTGTTGTTAAGATACATTACTTGCAGTCAATATTGCAGTGAATTCTGCCAATGTCAGTCCTACGGCCACAGCATGATTAGCAGCTAGGTTCTATTTTTGGTGGTGGCGTGTGTCTGTGACTGTTCATCTCTGCAGGTTTGCATGTACAATGTGTGTTATTATATATGCTATCAAAGTAAAATGGTGAATCACAGTATGTACATCTACACACCGACAACTCCACAGGTTGAAAAGGAAAGCACATCACAAAAGACACTGTCACAATCAACAAATTAAAGTATTCATTCAACTCCGACATAAGCTAAACAATCATATCAATTTCTACTATATGCTCCTAAATCAACATTCAACTGTAGACACATAATGACAGAAACACAGAAAAAGAAAACAAATTGTTTCTTTAATTGTCTCAAAGACATACTTTGCATCTTAGTCATCCAAACAACTAAAAAGCACAAGGGTTTGCATAAAATAAAGAAACTTTGTAACATGTTTTCCATACTCGGGTATCAATGATCTATCTTGGACAAGAAACTTAAGGAAAGGAAAAAAAGTACAATTGTGTAAGTAAACTTAGCATAACAGTAAATGTTCATATGATCACCACTGCAGTAGTCTAAATTATATAGATTATATCCTGCATAAGACATTAATAGCTACACAGCTTCCAAATCTTCAGGACACCTTCCACGTCCTCAAATCATTAGCTCAATCTGAGCTGCCCAAAAGACAGATTTGGGCCCCAACCCCTTCAGCACTTTTATGCCAAATGAGAGAAGTAGGCTGAGCCCTGAGAGAACACTGCTAGGAAAAATAAAAAATTAAATTGTCCACATCCTGGCATAAAAAAAAAAATCACTAAAAAAAACAAGGGGGATGGAGGAAGGGAGTAGCCACTGCAGCAGTAGTCATTCGAACAACTACCATTATGGTAAGTTTCCTTACATAACCATAATATGTTTTCATATTAATCACTGCTGCAGTAGCCTTAGTTATAAGGGTAGATATCCGAAGCCCCCAAGAGGATTGTCCTAGCAAAGCCTGACCTAGACCTGGAAAAGAAATCTAGTTTATAGTGCTTTGTAAAGGTATGTAAAGAAGACCACGTTGCTGATTCTAGAATGCTTCTAGAGTCCAACCCTTTCCAAAAAGCCATAGGTGAAGACAAGGCTTTGCTAGAGAGAGTGACTTGACACTACCAGGAATAGTTTTATTGTGGTGAGAATAACAAAAATTAGCAGACTGAGACAACCATGTGGAAATAGTCAGCTTTGACACAGACTGTCCTTTCTTCATACCTTCACAAGAAATGAACAACTGATCAGAACATTTCAAACATTTTGTTCTGTCAAGATGGTATCTTTGGAGATAGAAGATATAAAGTACCTTTCTCCCATATTTTAGATTCAAGAAAGAAAACTGGGTGATGGATGACTTGGCAATGTACACTCAAGTACTACTTTAAGCATAAAAGAAGAATTAGTTCTCAAAGAAACCTTGTCTATGTGGAAAATGAGATAATACTGACCAACCTTGACTGACCAACCCTAAGAGCTTGCAATAAAAATACTCTTCTTGCAGTTCAGAGTAACCACTAAAAATGTTTTCCATCTTAAGAGACTCAAGTAAGAGGAACTAATTCAAATGGAGCAAGTGTTAGCTTTTCTAATGCAAAATTAAGATTCCAAGGAGGAAAAGTACAGTTGTGTACACATCATAAATGTAGATGTTCGAGTGTATTCACTGTTGCAGTCATCACACTTGGGTTATCTGCCTGCAGGTAGCCCTCAGTCGGCCCAAATACCAGAGTCTTGGGATATCTTCGTCAGATGCTATCGCCTCTTCCATGACAACAGGTCGTTAGGGGTATAAAACCTGCAGCCGATGCCATTACATAGGTTTTTCTTGCCCCAGATGTCAGGAGCCCCCAAAATAGGAAGCAATCACATGGTGTGGAACACCTGCAGTAAAAAGTAAATACCATTTCCACAAGATATGGCCAAAAAAGAGGATAGGTAGAAGGTACAGAAAAGACAGAGGGCTGGAGGGAGGGTAACCTGGACTGCAACAGTGAATACATCGAACAACTACATTTATGGTAATTGTACACAACTGTACTATGTTCTTCGTGTTTCACTGTTGCAATCATCACACTTGGGTTGATTCCCAAAGCTGAGAAAGGGTGGAGGCAGCCAAGAAGTATTAGGGCTAGCTAGCAGGCCTTGTAAGACTGCTGTGGTAAATCCAGCTCTGGATTTAGAAATATAGGTAAGAGGTAATGCTTGGTGAAGGTGTGTACAGAACTCCAGGTTGCAGCTCCCAGGATGTCCCTGGTAGGGACTCCCCTAAGAAATGCTGTAGAGGTTGAGGTAGCCCTTGTGGAATGAGGTCTGATCCCCTGTGAGGTAGGTTTTCCATGGTGTTTGTAGCAGAAATGGATGCAGTGTGCTATCCATTTAGAAATGGTTTGCTTTTAAATGGCCTTGCCCTCTGCCCCTGTAGCAAAGCGGACTACCAGCTGGTCAGATTTTCTGAAAGGTTTAGTCCTGTCAAGGTAGAACCTGAGCTGTCTGTGCATGTCCAAGGAGTGCAGGATCATTTCCGCTTTATTCTGAGGATTAGGAAAAAAGGTTGGTAAATGGATGGATTGCTTTAAAGCCACACTGGATACCACCTTTGGCATAAATGATGGGTTAGTCCTGAGGGAAACCCTGTCTGCATGGAAGATAATGAAGGGTTCCACAGCCATAAGGGCCTGTAACTCAGACACTCTTCTTGCTGAAGTGACAGCTAGAAGTAACGCTGTTTTCCAAGAGAGGAATTTTAACTCTGCTGTAGCAGCAGGCTTAAAAGGGGGGAGCGTGAGCTTCTCTAGTACAAAGTTAAGGTCCCAGGCAGGAGTGGGAGCTCTCCTTGGGGGTCTTAAATTGTTAGCTCCTCTCAGGAACTGTTTGATCAAAGGGTGAGAGAAGAGGGGTGGCTTAGTATTGTAATGAGATGAGATGGCAGAGGCATGAATCTTAATTGATGAGAAGGATAGGCCTTTGTGGAGCAGCTCTGCTAGATAATCTAGGATTTGAGGTAAGGTGGGCACGGATGTGTCCTTTCCTTGAGACTGGCTCCAAGAACAGTATCTTTTCCACTTTTATGAATAGGATGTCCTAGTACTAGGCCTCCTGGCCTTAAGAATAACATGCAGCACCTGTTTGCTGAGGGTTGCTGGTGATGTATTCAGGGAATAAGCCAGGCTGCCAGGTTCAGGGTTTGCAGATGAAGATGCAAAATCTGTCCCTCCTGCTGGGACAGCAGAGACAGGGTCGTTTGTAGTTACCAGGGTGGCACTGCTATCAGACTGTGTAGGAGTGGGTACCAGTGCTGGCGTGGCCAGTCTGGTGCAATAAGGATTGTCCTTGGCATGTGCTGTTTGATCTTGAGTAGTACTTTTGAAAGGAGGGGCACAGGGGGAAAGGCATAGATTGAGAGGTTTTCCCATGTAAAGGATAGGGCATCCACTTTCCATGCCTGGCTGTGGGAATTTCTGGTGCAAAATTTGCTCAGTTGATGTTTTTTTGAGGAAGCTAAGAGGTCCACCTCTGGTGTCCCCCACCTGTGTATTAGAAGTTTGAATGAGTTGGGTTCCTGTTTTCATTCATGTGGGTCCATTAGATTTCTGCTTAAGTCATCTGCCAGTGAATTTTGTTTGCCTGGCAGGAACTGAGCTTGCAGGTGCACTTGATTACTCAAGGCTGTGTTCCACAGAACCATGGCTAACCTGCAGAGTGGGTAGGAATGAGTTCACCCCAGCTTATGTACCACATAACTGTGGTGTTGTCTGTCTTTATCAGGAGTTGTCCTGGCAGGATAAGGTATTTGAAGACTGTAAGTGCATTTTGTACAGCTAACATTTCTTTTTGATTGATATACAGGTGAATTTGCCCTGGGGTCCATTTGCCTTGAATGCATTTGCCTGCCATGTGAGCCTCCCATGCATAGTCTGATGCATCTGTTGATAGGGTTTGGGTGGCAGGGGGTTGAGTGAAATGGAGTCCCTTGTTGTGGTTCCAAGCCTCTGCTCACCAAAGGAACTCTGTCCTTAGGCAAGGAATGATAGGAATTACTGTTTCCAGGTCCTGAGAATGTTGACACTAGAAACTTTTTAAGTACCACTTGAAGTTTCCTCATATGCAGTCTTGCATATGGAATTAGTAGAATGCATGAGGCCATGAACCCTGGGGTTTGCAGTATTCTTCTTGCAGATAGCTGGGTTTGGGTAGCCAGTAGTTTGAAGTAATTGGTCAAATAAACCTGCTTTTCTGGAGTGAGGAATGCCATCTGAGAAGTTGTTTTCAAGCTTGCACCCAGGAATACAATCTTTTGGCTGGGTATCAGATGTGATTTATTTTCGTTGATGGTATACCCCAGAGAAGTTAGAAGTCTCTTTACAAATGTCAGGTGCTGAAGTAGCAATTCCTGACTGTCCACCTGAAATCAGGCAATCATCCAAGTATGGGTAAATTTGAATATTTCTCTGCCTGCAGTTTGCAATGGCTGGAGCCAGGCACTTTGTGAATACCCTGGGCGCAGTAGATAAGCCAAAGGGAAGTGCAGACAACTGATAGTGCATACAGCCTGCCCTGAAACATAGATATTTCCTGCAAGATTCCTTCATGGGGATGTGCAGATAAGCTTCTTTTAAGTCTAGTGTGACTAGCAGGAGTCCTTGGCTAGCACAGGAAGCAGCTGCTGGAGAGTAAGCATTTTGAATTTTGGTACCACCAGGAAGGTGTTGAGAGTAGACAGATCCAGAATAGGGCACCAAGACTTCTCTTTTCTGGGCAACAGGAACAGTCTGGAGTAGAAACCCTGTCCCCTTTGCTCTGCTGGAACAGGTTGAAAAGCCCTGATACTGAGAAGAGAAAGTACTTGCTTTTGGGCCTCTGCCCACTGGTTTGGAGGAAGGTCTGGCAATCTGCTTGGGGTTGGCAGTGAGTGGAAGTAGAATATGTATCCCTGGGATACAATGTTTAAGACCCATTGGTCCTGGGTAATATACTCACAATTTTTTGCATGCAGGGCAAGGTTTCCTCCTAGGGGTGCAAGTACTTGGGCATGGCAGGGAAGGATGAAGGACAAGTCATTGTGAACTTTTTCCATAAGGGGTTGGCTTACCACTCCCTGTTTTTGAGGAGGAAGGGACTGGAAAGGACCAGTTTTTTGAAGGGCAATGCCTACTGAATCTTGGTGGCTGTATCTGTACGAAATCTTTAACAGTTTGCATAGATTTAGCTTTTTCCTCCATCTTTTTAAAAACAACTTCTGCTTTTGAGCCAAACAAACATTTTTGGTTTAATGGAGCATCTAGTAATTTTGCTTTGACATGGTCTGGCAAGATTTGTTCCTTCAGCCAAGAATGCCTTTTCAGAACAGACCCAGTGACAGCAGCCGTGCAAGATGCTTCTAAGGCATCAAAACCACACTGCAAAGTATGTTTACAAACTTGTTTTTCAGAATGCATTAACTCTTGTAAGTCTTTATTTTCTGCACAATCAGGAATCAACAACATTTTTTTTGTTTAATTAGTTCCATAATATGCTGCTGGTACTTCAATATGTGAAAAGTACAGTTGTGTACCTACCATAAATGCAGATGTTCGAGTGTATTCACTGTTGCAGTCATTACACTTGGGTTATCCTGCTAGCAGGTGACCCGCAGTCGGCCCGAGTTCCAAAGTCTTGGTCCGGCGTCGGTTACTGAGGCCTCTTCCCTGACGTCAGTGCGCCAGGGGTATAAAAGTTGCAACCAACGCCATTTTCTTCAGTTTTTCTTGCCCCAGATGTCAGGTGCCCCCAGATAGGAAGGCTGGAAAGATAAAAATATGCCAACAAACATGCATATATAACTATAAACATTTCTTTCATCTATAAGCAAATACAACACATAGGTAGTATAGAGCTGAGTAGTACAGAAAAGTCCCAGCAATGGAAAAGGGGGATGGTGGGTGGGTAACCTGGACTGCAACAGTGAATACACTCGAACATCTACATTTATGGTAGGTACACAACTGTACTATGTTCGTGTTTCACTGTTGCAGTCATTACACTTGGGTAGAATCCCAAAGCTGAGGTTGGGTGGCTGTGTCTAAATTGGATTTGGAGAGGCTAACAAGCCCTGCAGAACTGCAGTGGCAAAGCCTGCTCTGGATTTAGAGTAGAGAGCTAAGTGGTAGTGCTTGGTGAAAGTGTGCACTGAGCTCCAGGTTGCAGCTTCTAAAATGTCTTTGGTTGGTACTCCTCTGAGGAAAGCTGCTGAAGTGGCTGCTGCTCTGGTAGAATGAGGCCTAATGCCCTTAGGCACTGATTTGCCATGTTGTGCATAACAGAAGCGGATGCAGTGTCCTATCCATTTTGAGATTGTCTGCTTTGTAATAGGCTTTCCTTGTGATCCTGCAGCATATGCTACAAACAGTTGCTCAGTTTTTCTGAAAGCTTTTGTTTTGTCAAAATAAAATTGTAGCTGTCTGTGTATATCCAAAGCGTGCAGAAGTCTCTCCCCTTTACTCTGGGGATTTGGGTAAAAAGTAGGCAAATGAATGGTTTGGTTTAAGGCCACATTGGAGACCACCTTTGGCATGAATGTTGGGTTTGTCCTATGAGACACCCTGTCCTGATGAAAAATGAGGAAAGGTTCCACAGCCACTAATGCCTGTAACTCTCTTCTTGCAGAAGTTATTGCTAGGAGCAGAGCGGCTTTCCATGGCAAGAATTTTAGATCAGCTGTGCTGGCTGGTTCAAAAGGAGGCAGTGTGAGTTTTTCTAAAACAAAATTGAGGTCCCAAGTAGGTACTAGTGCTCTCCTTGGGGGTCTTATATTTTTTGCCCCTCTGAGATACTGTCGTAGTAGAGGATGTGAAAAAATAGGAGGTTCCGTATTGTAATGAGCTGAAATGGCAGAGGCATGGATTTTAATAGATGAGAAAGATAAGCCTTTGTCCAACATCTCAGTTAGGTATTGTAAAATCTGAGGTATATTAGGGACAAGTGGTTCAATCCATTTTTCTGCATAAGATTTCCTAGTGCTGGGTCTCCTGGCTTCTAAAATGACATCCATAACAGCTGTAGAGAGAGGTGCAGTCTGAGTGGCTACATTATCTGCCATGCTGCCAGGTTTAAGGTTCTGAGTTGACTGTGCAGAATCTGATTGTCTTGTTGTGTCAGAAGATGAGGCATTAGAGGTAGAAGCCAAGGTGGGCCTTGAGACAAATTCTTTAGGATTGGGTACCAGTGATGGTGTGGCCAGTCTGGTGCAATCAGGATCATTCTTGGCCCTTCTTGTCTGACCTTTAGCAACACTTTGGTGAGAAGAGGCATCGGAGGGAAGACATAGACTGTCAGGCCTTTCAAGCTGAATGAAAGAGCATCCACTTTCCATGCTTGAGGGTGATAAGTCCTTGTGCAAAATTTCCGTATTTGGTAATTTAGAGGGGAGGCAAAGAGATCTATGTCTGGGCATCCCCATTTCCTTGTTATCATGCTGAATACTTGTGGATTGAGCTTCCATTCATGAGGATCCTTAAGATTTCTGCTTACTTTGTCTGCCAGTATGTTTTTTGTTCCTGGCAGGAATTGTGCCTGCAGATGCACTTGATAGGTCAGTGCTGTGTTCCACAAAGTCATGGCTTGTCTGCATAGGGGGTAAGAATGAGTGCCCCCTTGCTTGTTTATGTACCACATAACTGTAGTATTGTCCGTCTTTATTAATAGTTGTCCTGGATGTATTAGGTCCTTGAAAGCTGTCAGGGCATTCTGTACAGCTAGCATCTCTTTTTGATTGATGTGAAGATGCATTTGTTCCTTGGTCCACGTGCCCTGAATACATTTTCCTGCCATATGCGCCCCCCCCCCCCCAGACATAATCTGATGCATCTGTTGTTAATGTCTGCCTGTCTGTGGGTAGAGTGAAAGGATGTCCCTTGTTGTGGTGACATGCCTGGGCCCACCATCAAAACTCCTGTTGTAGGCAGGGAATTAAGGTTATGATTGTGTCTAGACTGTGACAATGAGTCCAAACACTTTTTAGGTACCATTGTAGTTTCCTCATATGCAGTTTTCCATATGGAATTAGTAGAATGCAGGATGCCATGAAGCCCAGGGCCTGCAGAATTTTTCTTGCAGGGAGCTGGGTTTTTGTTGCCATCATTTGAAAGTAATGAGTCAGTTGCCTTTGTTTGTCTGGTGTGTGATAAGCCATCGGGGCAGTTGTATTTAAGCTTGCACCCAGGAATATTATCTCTTGAGAGGGCACTAGTTTTGATTTATTTTCATTTAATGTGTACCCTAGGCAAATTAGCAATCTTTTTACAAATGCCAGATGCTTTAGAAGAATGTCCTTGCTCTCTGCTTGAATAAGGTAGTCGTCCAAGTAGGGATATATTTGAATTCCTTTTTGTCTGCAAAATGCAATTACTGGTGCAAGGCATTTTGTGAAGACCCTGAGCACAGTAGATAAGCCAAAGGGCAGTGCAGAGAATTGGTAATGCATTGAGCCTGCTATGAATCTGAGGTATCTTCTGCAAGATTTTCTGATTGGGACATGCAGGTATGCCTCCTTGAGGTCCAAAGTAACTAGCCAAGCCTTCTTGCCCAGCAAGGGCAGAAGTTGCTGTAGTGTTAACATTTTGAATTTTGGAACATCCAGGAAAGTATTTAGGATTGACAGGTCCAGTATTGGTCTCCAGGCTTTGTCCTTTCTGGGTACTAAGAAAAGTGTTGAGTAAAACCCTTGTCCCTGTTCTTGCTGTGGAACTTTTTGAATAGCTCCCATGTCCATAAGAGCAGCAATCTGTTTTTGTGCCTCTGCCCATTGGTTTTGTGGCAGGTCTGGCATACCTTTTGGTTTTGGAAGCGTGTGGAAGTGGAACCTGTAACCCTGAGAAACAATATTCAGCACCCATTGGTCCTGGGTGATCATGTGCCAATATTTTGAGAAAAGTGCTAGTTTCCCCCCTAGGGGTGCTGTCAAGAGGTAAGTGCTTGGCATTTGCATAGGGAAGTCATTGGGACTGTTTCCTATAAGGTTGTGATTTGTCTTCCCCTCCTTTGGGGGCTGAAGCACCCCATTGCTTAGGTCTATAGGAGCCTTGGGGCTGTGATCTGCCTCTTGGGCGTCTGTATCTGCCTCTTTGTGGCCTGTCTGACACTGGAAAGGACCAATTTTTTGAAGGCCAGTTTTTGCTAAATCTAGGTGGTTGAACCTGTAAGAAATCTTTCACTGTCTGCACTGACTTTGCTTTATCCTCCATTTTCTTTAACACCTCTTCTGCCTTAACACCAAACAAAGTATCATGCTGTAATGGAGCATCCAATAATTTTACTTTAACATGGTCAGGTAAATTTTGTTCTTTCAACCAAGCATGCCTTCGAATAACAGAGCCTGTAACTGCGGCTCTACAAGAAGCCTCTAATGAATCAAAACCACATTGCAGAGTATGCTTTCCCACTTGTTCAATTGCATGCAATAAATCCTGCATTTCTTTACTGTCAGAACCTTCTGTATTTGAAACCATTTTCTGCTTTAACAAAGACATGAGGTACTGTTTGTATTTAAGCATGTGAAACTGACAGTTTAAAGCTCTTACAGCTAAAGTGGCAGAAGTGTAAACCTTTTTCCCCTCATCTGTCCAGAGCTCTTGAATCCCTATCCGAGGGGAGAGGATTTTTAGCAGTAGAAGCCTTAACCCCTTTAGGACCCTGGGGAATAGTTTCTGGGTCTGCAGTGGGGTTTTTGTAAAGAAATTTATGAGAGTCAGGGACTCTGTAGTACCTATCTGGCTTGACTGGTGCAGGGGGTAAAGAATCAGGAGACAGACTGGATTCAGAAAAAACATCATCAACAATATAAAGCACAGGGGGGATAGCCAGGGGCCTGTGCTGAGGCAATAAAAGGAAGTCTCTGAGCCTTTTCTTGGATTCAGAATAATCCTGGCTCTCCCAATGGAGATGCTCCCTCATGGTGTGCAGGGTTCCCCAAAAGAATAATCCTCAGGCGGTGAGGCTGAAGGTATGGACTCTTCTGCATCAGAGTCCTCATAGGAAGGGAGAGAATATCCCTGATCAGAAGAGGACTCGGAGGAAATGGAAACCTGGTCAGAGGAGTCAGAATCAGTATTCTGCCTAGGCCTTTTGTCAGGGGGGGGGGTGTGTGGGAACCCCTGATTAAGGTAATTAGGTCTTCAGCCATTTTAAGCATCTGTTTCTTTGGCAAGGATGACTATTCTGGAGAATGCTGTACTTGTTTCCTTGTCTTTAATGGTGTTTTTGACTTTGCCTTTGCTGCTGTAGTGGGCTTAATTGTAAGATGTGAAGGTCTGAAAACACCCTCAGAATCCGATGCCTGCTCAGCGGCTCCGGACCCATCTGAGGGTATAGTTTCCGTAGGCCCAATACCTTGAGTTTCCACAGGCTTCGGTGTCTCCACTTGGCTGTCTGTTATGGCCTGTGGCTCTGAGGTAGCGGGTGTCAGGGGCTGCGAAAGCGCCTCACTGAGAACCGGCGACTGGCCTAGAAGAGGCTTCATCAGTTTTGGACCTCGGATGCCTGTCCTTTTCTTTGTCTTTGCATTTTTATAAATTGCGGTCGTCAGTTGTTCCGATGGCATTATGGAATTAAACCTTCGGCCAAAGTAATGTAGAGCAAAATCAATCTGACGTTTAATAGTTCGTTTATTGAATCTAGCACAAAACTGACAACTAGTAATGTCATGGTCAGGGCCTAGGCAAAGAATACAGTAAGAGTGAAAGTCCTTATGAGGTATTTGCTTCCCACAAGAAATACAATTATTACTTTTTACTGACATCGCTCTGAAGCAAGAAAAAAGTTTCCCCAATGGGGTACTTAGCTTTATTGAACACTTCGGTTCTGAAATTCAATTTTGAAAATCTCAGGAGTCGGCCGACAGGCATTTTTGAACTGCTTTTGCTTCGGGCACCACACGGCAAGAAAGACTGAAGAAAATTGCGTCTGTTGCAACTTTTATACCCCTGGCGCACTGACGTCAGGGAAGAGGTGACAGTAACAAACGTCGGACCAAGACTTTGGAACTCAGGCCGACTGTGGGTCACCTGCCAGCAGGATAACCCAAGTGTAATGACTGCAACAGTGAAACACAATGAACATCTGGCAATTTAAAGCCCTGATGGCAAGAGTTGCAGAGGTATAGGCCTTCTTACCCCATCTGTCTAGAGCCCTAGAATCCATGTCCAAAGGGGTAGGGTTTTTGGCTGTAGTAGCCTTAATACCCTTAGGTCCCTGGGAAATGGTCTCTGGATCCTAAGTGGGATTTTTAAAGAGAAATTTGTGAGAGTCAGGTACTCTGTAGTACCTGTCAGGCTTTCTAGGAGCTGGTGGTAAAGTATCAGGGGTAAGACTGGATACCATGAAGACATCCCCTACAATATCCAGGACAGGAGGTATAGCTAGAGGCCTATGCGGAGGCAAGTATAAAAACTCCCTCAGTCTCTTTTTGGACTGTGGGTAGTCCTGGCATTCCCAGCGGAAATGCTCTCTTAGGGCATGCAAGGTTTCACTGAAAGAAAAGTCCTCTTGGGGGGAGGCAGAGAGAATGGAATCCTCTGCATCTGAATCCTCATAGGTAGATAAGAATATGTCCTGGTAGTCACAGGGGTCAGAGTCATCGACTCATGGTCTGTAGAATCAGAAGGAAAATCAATTCTTTGCCTTTTAGAGGGGAGAAGGCTGGCTTCCCCTAATTAAAGTAATAAGGTCTTCAGCCATTCTAAGCATTTGTTTCTGTGGCATGGGAGCCTGAGAATCCGCTTTGGTCATCGGTTTCTTTGGTGTAGTGCGAATTCTGGGCCATGAGAAATTCGGTAGTTTTAGTCATTAATGAAGTAGCCAGTTTAATACGAACAGCGGAAGGTCCAAATACACCCTCAGAAGCTGGTACCTGCACAGCGACTCCGGACTCATCCAAGGTAGAGACATCCACAGGTTCCATAGTCGAAGAAACATCTCATGGCATACTGGACTTCGAATGGGTCTTAGTAGAGGCCTGCGAATCTGTAGAAGCAGATAACAGGGGATGCAAAAGCATCTCACTGAGTACCAGCGAACTGGCGACTAGCTTAACGGAAGTGTCGTCGCCAGTTTTGGACCTATGCGGTCTGCCTCTGTCTTTATCCTTGCATTTTTTTTGGAAGATCTGCAGTTGGATGGCTTATCAAAGCCATTTCAGAATATGGAGAATGAGAGCAAAAGAATTTAGAGACAAAAATAGCCCTACGACAAATAGTTCGGGCATTGAACAAGGCACAAAACCAACAGCAAGGGACATCGTGGTCTGGGCCTAAACAGATGACGCAGTAAGAATGAAAATCTCTGCGAGGTATTTGCTTTCCACAGGTAAGATAATTGTTAACTTTTTCAGTTAGAACAAAAAAAGGATCCCCCAATGGGGTACTTAGCTTTAGAAGACTTCAGGTTTGAAACTCGAAAAATGAAAATTTCAGGTTGTGGCTGACCGGCACTTGCAAAAGTACAGTTTTGTACCTACCATAAATGTAGATGTCTGATAGGTATGCATCTGCAGTCATAACATATGGGTTGTCCTGCCTCAGGCAGCCCTTCGGTCGGCCGGATTCCAAAGTCTGGGTCTGGCCTCGGCTGATGTCGCACTTCACCCGACGTCATAGCTCCTGGGGTATAAAGGCATCAGCAGACACCATTTTCCTCAGTGTTTCTTGCCCCAGATGCCAGGTGCCCTCTAGGAACGCTAAATTTGTATAAAAGTAGAAAATTCCAAACAGTAGAAATCAAAAAGTATATATACACATATACATACAAACAAATACACCATAATAAATTCCCCCAGCTAGCTAAGAGAGGGGTAAGTACCCTAGGAATACCACAGAGGGGAAGGAGGGTGGGTAATCCTGACTGCAGATGCATACCTATCGGACATCTACATTTATGGTAGGTACAAAAAGTACAGTTTTGTACCTACCATAAATGTAGATGTCCGAACTGGATAGCATCATTTTTTTTAGGCAAGGCTCAAATTCTAAACCTACCACCCTAGAACACAAAAAAGGAAAAAAACTAAGGGTAATGCTGCTCAATGCCAGAAGTCTAAATCTCAAAATGCACGCACTCGAGGCCCTTCTCAGTATGGAGAACATCGATGTCTGTGCAGTGACAGAAACCTGGTTCAAGGCTCCTGAGAGCACCCCAGCACTATCAGGTTTTACCTCTTATCATGCGTTCCGGCCCCAAAATCCGGACAATACCAAGAAAGGAGGTGGGGTATCCATATTCATCAAAGACACCCACACCTCAAGACTGGTGGCAACGCACGATGCATCGGAGACCATCCAGGTGCAATTAACCATAGGCAAGACTGCTCTACAAATTGTAGCATGTTACAGGCCACCCTCACAAACTCAGGAACCTCACATGGCCTTCCTGAAAACACTAGAGGGATAAATGTATCACCAAACACCATCATACTAGGTGACTTCAATTACCCTAATATAGACTGGGAACACTACTCAAGCCCAAACACCCTAGCCCAAAAGTTCCTGGAATTCATAAACTCAAATGCCATGGAACAACTAGTCACCATCCCCACAAGAGGAGAAAACATACTTGATCTCATCATCACGAACATGGGAGCACAATGTTCAACACCGGAAGTATACCCCTCACTGGTGAGATCAGATCACAAACTAATCTCGCTGGAGGTCCTCATCCCAACCCCACCTGAAATAAAAAAGACCACAGTAAAGAACTTCTCGAAAGCCGACTTCACACTTCTAAAGACTAGTGTGGTCTCCTTTAAGGCCCCCAAGCTGGCAGAAAACAGTACTCAAGCCGCTGAATCACTTACAAATGCCTTCTACCAGCACCTGCAGGACTGCATGGATAAGGCAATCCCAAGCAAAACAAAGACTCTTTGTACCAAAGGCAAGCGTCCAGTCTGGTGGACCCCAGCCATAAACAAACTCTACAACAAAAGGAGGAAGCTACTACAAGATAGAGCAAAATCCTTAAAAGGTAAGACACCCTTGATCACTATAAGTAAAAAACTAAGAGCTCTCATAAAATCATCCAAAGCAAATTTTGAGAGAAAAATAGCTAAAGACTCAAAAGACAATCATAAGGCCTTCTTTAGCTATGTTAGAAACCTGGGAGGAAACTCCCAGATATGCTCAGAACTAGTTCAAAATGATGTGAAGATTACTGATCCTACAGACATTGCCAACATACTGGCTGACAGGTTCAGTGCAAACTTCTCCCCTCCCCCAAAAGGAGAGATATCTATACCAAGCGATTGCAGCCCCCAAACATCTCCAACGCCCAAGTGAGAACTGCTCTCTCCAAAGCAAAAACACAGCATCCATGGGACCTGATGGTGTCCCCGGCTGTGTGCTCCACGAACTCAACGAGGAATTAAACCCACAGCTAGGACAGCTGTTTAATCATAGTCTTACCTCTGGATATGTACCCAGGAGTGGCGCACTGCAACTGTGGTCCCACTTCACAAAGGCGGTGCCTCCACCGACCCTGGAAATTACCGCCCATTAGCTTGACAAGCCTTATCTGCAAAGCCATGGAGAGGATCATAATGGACCTCATAAATAAAGACATAGGGAATTTGCAGACTATGGATCCATCCCAGTTTGGCTTTGTCAAAGGCAGATCATGCCTTCTAAACTTGGTTGACTTTTTCGAAACAGTCACCAAAGCCATTGATGAGGAAAGGCAGTCCATACAGTCTACCTCGATCTGGCGAAGGCCTTGATACAATACCCCACTCGGGTATCATTGAAAAACTCATCAGCTTAAATGTTAACCCATACATCACAAGATGGGTTGCAAACTGGCTGAGTGACAGAACCCACAGGGTCAGAGTTGCTGGCGCCATGTCAGACTCAAGCCTGTCACAAGTGGTGTACCACAGGGCTCAGTCCTGGGCCCACTCTTGTTTGGCATCTACTTTTCCGAAGTACAAGCAAACACAGGAGGGTTATGGCTGACAAAGTTTGCAGATGACTGCAAACTGGGTGCCATAGTAGAAAACACATCTGACACAGATATCCTTCAGAAGGGTCTCACAGAAACGGATAACTGGTGCCAGAGCCATGGCCTAAAGTTAAATGCCAAAAAATGCATAGTCATACCCTTCTGAAAAAACAAGGTTACCCCTAGCTACCAAATAGGTGGCAATCCACTGAGCACAGAAGAAGTTATCAGGGACCTGGGGACCCAGGTTGATAGTAGTCTGTCATTCGACACCCATGTAGCTAAAGTAGTTAGGAAGACCTTCTACATTGCCCACCTTATCATGAAGGGATTCTCATCTAGATCAAGGGAGGTCATAGTCTCCCTATACTCATCACTCATCAGACCAATGATTGAGTACAATGCTCCATTCGGAATGTTATCTGACCCGACACTTGCAGCAGCTGGAGAGGCCACAAAAGTTCCTCACCAAAAGGATAAAGGGTCTCAAACATCTGTCCTATGCTGCCCGACTGAAAGAACTCCAGCTCTATTCAGTCGCCACCGCTTGCTCAGAGGTGACCTTTGCCTAACATACAAGGCCATGTCAAACCCAGATTTGATGAATATGCTTCACCTCAAAAAATCTAGATCCGTCAGAGTCACAAGGGCGGAGACTTAAACCTCGACACGGCTATTAATAGGACGTGCTGGAGGGATAGATTCATCACCCAAAGACTCCCTATGCTGTGGAATAAAATCCCGGTATATGTGAGGCAGAGCACCTCGCTGGCCTTGTTCAAGAGAAATCTTGACCAATGGATGGGAGATCGCAGATATACCCCAGGGATTACCTCAGTGTCACTGCTCAACAGAAGCACAGCAAAATAATGGGTATAGTTCCCCATACTAAAGGGGTGGCGTAAGCCACAAAACTATGGGCTAGGCTTGTAAATGCCCTCGGGCAGATAGCCTAGTATGAACCTATAAACCTATAAACCTATAACAAATGGGTTGTCCTGTCGTCAGGCAGCCCTTCGGTCGGCCGGATTCCAAAGTCTGGGTCCGGCTTCGGCTTATGTCGCACTTCACCCGACGTCATCTCTACTGGTCTTCGGGTATAAAGGCATCAGCCGACGCCATTTTCCTCAGTGTTTCTTGCCCCAGATGTTAATTGCCCTCTTGGAAAGCTAAATTTTGGGTAAAAGCCAATGTTTCCAAAATAGTAGAAGGCAAACACAAAAAATAAACATGTATGTACATATATACAAACAAATACACCATAAGAGACTCCCCCCCAGCTAGCTATTAGGAGGGTAAATACCCTAGGAGTACCACAGACGGGAAGGAAGGAGGGTAATCCTGACTGCAGATGCTATCCAGTTCGGACATCTACATTTATGGTAGGTACAAAACTGTACTATGTCCTTCATGGATGCATCTGCAGTCATAACAAATGGGTAGAATACCATAGCCAAACTAGGGGAGGAGGAATAAAAATTATGGTGTAGTCAGGATCCCTTGCAGTACAGCAGTGGCAAACCCTGCTCGGGATCTAGAATATAGAGGTAAATTATAATGCTTGGCAAATGTATGCACGGAGGTCCAAGTAGCCGCCTCAATAATGTCCTTGGTTGCCACTCCTCTTAAGAAAGCTGTGGTAGTGGCTGTAGCCCTTGTAGAATGAGGTCTTATGTTCTGTGGAATTGGTTTTCCATGGTAGGAGTAACAGAATCTTATGCAATTTCCTATCCATTTGGAGATTGTCTGTTTGGAAATTGCTTTTCCTTCCCTTCCTGTTGCATAGGCTACAAAGAGCTGGTCAGTTTTTCTGTTACCTTTGGTTCTGTCCAGGTAGTAGCGTAACTGTCTATGTACATCCAAGGTATGCATTATTCTTTCACCTCTGTTTTGTGGATTGGGAAAGAAGGTAGGTAGGTGGATTGCCTGGTTTAAAGACACTCTGGATACCACCTTAGGCATAAATGTAGGGTTAGTTCTCATGGACACCCTATCTTGATGGAAGATTAGGAAGGGTTGCACTGCCATTAAGGCCTGTAGTTCCAAAACCCTCCTTGCTGAAGTAATAGCCATTAGGAAAGCAGTTTTCCATGACAGGTGTTGTAGATCTGCTGTTGCTGCTGGTTCAAATGGAGGGAGTGTCAACTTTTCTAGTACAAAATTCAAGTCCCATGCTGGTAATGGTGGTTTCCTAGGAGGTTTTACATTCTTGATCCCTCTGAGGAACTGCCTGAGTAGAGGATGTGAAAAGACAGGAGGATCAAAGCTGTATTCTGCTGAAATAGCTGATGCATGTATCTTGATGGAGGAATAGGACAGGCCTGTATGTAGAAGCTCTGCCAAGTACTCCAGAATGTTAGCAATAACTATGTTCGACACATCTTTTCCTCTTTCAGTGCTCCAAATGACGAACATTTTCCATTTTCCTGCATAGTTCCTTCTTGTTGAAGGTCTGTGGGCTTCAAGGATAATGTCTTTAACCCTTTGTGAAAGGTCTGGGTTAGTTACTGCTATGTGATGTTCCAGGCAGTCAGTTGCAAGGTTTTTAGGTTTGGATGTATGATGTTGTAGTTGTTTTGAGTTAACATCAGAGGCATCAGGGGTATTGACCACATTTTCTCCCGAGACATGCTCCTCGGCAATGGGTACCAGTGTTGTCTTGGCCAGTTCGGAGCTATCAGAATTATCCTTGGACGTTCCTCTTTGATTTTCAGTAGTACCTTGTGTATCAAGGGAAGATGTGGAAATGCATATGCTGTCAGGCCTGTCCAGCTGAAGGATAGAGTCCACCTTCCATGCAAATGGGTGGAATGTCCTTGTGCAGAATTTTTTGAGTTGGTGATTTAGTGGGGAAGCGAATAGATCTATTTGTGGCATTCCCCATTTCTTTGTGATGGCCTTGAAGATGTCCGGGTGTAGCATCCATTCGTGAGCATCCGAGGTGGTTCTGCTTAAAATGTCTGCTAGGGTGTTCTCTTTTCCCAGTACAAATATTGCCTGTAACTGGATGTTGTAGCTGAGAGCCAGATTCCAAAGGTCCAAAGTCATTCTGCATAGGGGGTAAGAATGAGTGCCTCCCTGTTTGTTGATGTACCACATGACTGTGGTGTTGTCTGTCCTTATCATCAAATGGCCTTCTTTGAGGAATGGTCTGAATTTTAGGATTGCCAGTTTTACTGCCAGCATTTCTTTTGGTTTATGTGCAGGTGCAGTTGGTCCTGAGTCCACAGTCCTTGTAATGCATTTGTCCAGCATGTGTGCCCCCCCATCCTAGGTCTGAGGCGTCCGTTGTGATGGTTTGGTTTGCTCGAAGGTTGTGGAAGGGTAAGCCTGGGTTTGACTGGCATGCCCGAGCCCACCATAGGAACTCCTGTTTTAAGCATGGGATTAGTGGTATTTCTGTTTCTAAGCTGTGCCTGTGTTGAGACCATAAATTCTTTAGGTACCACTGTAACTTTCTCATATGCAGTCTGGCATGTGGGACCAAGATTATGCATGATGCCATGAAGCCCAAGGCCTGTAGAACTTTTCTTGCTGTTAGTTTGTTCTGCTTTGTTAATGCCAAGAAGTAAAGAGGAAGCTCTTTGTTTTTCTGCAGTTAGGAATGCCATCTCTTTTACTGTGTCCAATTCCGCGCCCAAGAAGGTTCTTGTCTGGGATGGTATCAGCCTTGACTTTTGTAAATTGACTGTGTATCCCAGGGCTTGTAGCAAGTAAATGACCCTTTGTAAATCTGTTGTCAGCTTGCTTTTGTTGTCCGCTTGTAACAGGCAGTCGTCCAGGTATGGATAAATTTGGATTCCCTGTACTCTGCAGTGAGCGATTACTGATGCCAGGCATTTTGTGAATACTCTGGGCAGTAGATAAGCCAAAGGGCAATGCTGAGAATTGATAATGCTCTGATCCTGCAAGAAATCTGAGGTATCTTCTGCAATTTGGTCGAATGGGGACGTGCAGGTATGCCTCCTTGAGATCTAGAGTTACCAACCAACACTCCTTGCCCAGCATGGGAAGAAGTTGCTGTAGGGTCAGCATTTTGAATTTTGGGACAATGATGTATGTGTTTAAGATGGACAGGTCGAGAATAGGTCTCCAGTTTTTCTCTTTTCTTGGTACTAGGAAAAGTCTGGAGTAGAATCCTTTGCCCTGTTCTGTTATTGGTACTCTTTCCACAGCTCTCATTTTTATTAATTCCGCTATCTGGTGCAGGGCTTCTATTTTTTGATTTGGGGGCAGGTTTGGCATTCCTCTTTTTACTGGTAAAGTGTGGAAGTGGAACCGGTAGCCTTGGTCTATAGTTTGCAAAATCCACTTGTCTTTTGTGATGTAGTGCCAATTTTTCGAGAATAAGGCTAACTTTCCGCCTAATGGTGCTACTAATTGCTCCCTGGTAGGCGGAGACAGAGCCAAGTCACTGTGATTGTCCGGTTGCAGTGGCAGTGGTTGTGTCTGTGCCTCGGTTATTGCCTTGCCACTGTCGTCCTCTGTAGGCACCTCCTCTGGATTGATTTCTGCCCCTAGAGCGTCTGTTCCTGCCCCTTTGTGATCTTGTGGAGTCAGGAAAGGACCAATTTTTGGCAGGCCAGTTCCTGCTAAACCTTGGGGGCTGAACCTGTAGGAAATCTTTAACTGTTTGTACAGATTTTGCCTTCTCTTCCATTTTCTTCATTACCTGCTGGGCAGGTTCCCCAAATAGACTGGTCTTATCCATAGGAGCATCCAATAGCTTAGCTTTAACATGATCCGGTAAGACCTGTTCTTTCAACCATGCATGCCTTCTTATCACTGTGCCAGTCATGGCTGATCTAAATGAAGCCTCCAGTGCATCATAGCCACATTTTAAAGAATGGTTACTAACCTGTTGGATGTTATTCACCATTTCTAATACATTTTTCTTATCTAAAGATTCATCAGAGGACAGCTTTTTAATTAACTGATCAAGCATAAACTCTTGGTATTGGATCATGTGAAACTGACAGTTTAAAGCTCTAGCTGAGAGAGTAGCAGAGGTGTAGACTTTTTCCCCCCATCTCTCTAAGGACCTGGATTCCCTTTCAGAGGGAATAGGGTTTTTTGCTGTGGTCAAGGCTACTGCCTTAGGCCCCTGGGATATAGTTTTGGGGTCTGCAAGTGGAGCCTTGTATAGGTGGTGATGAGTGTCTGGCACCCTGTAAAATCTATCTGGTTTGGCAGGGGCTGGAGGTAAAGAATCAGGTGCAGTGCAGACATCATTAAATGCATCGTCCACAACAGACAGGACAGGAGGTATAGCTAAGGGCCTATGTTGTGGTAAGTGCAGAAAAGTCCTAAGCCTTTTTCTTGAATCAGAGAAATCTTGTCCCTGCCATTGGAATTGTTCTCTCATGGCATGTAAGGTTTCCCCAAAGGAGAATTCCTCTGGTGGAGAGGCAGCTGGAATGGATTCTTCAGCATCTGAGTCTTCATAATTGGAAAAAGGAGCCTCTGGCTGGTCTGTAATGTCTGAGTCATCCACAGAATCATCAGAGGACACAGGCTCGGGGGGCTCTGCCCTAGGTCTCTTTTCTGGGGCTGAGAGGCCCTGTCTGGGTGAGATTGGGATCCCTAATTAAGGATATTAAATCTTCTGCCAGAGTAAGCATTTGTGAACTAGAAGTGGGCCTGAGTGAGGGTGGTTTAACAGGCACTGATTTAGCTGATTTGGCTGCTTTAGCCCTGGCAAAGGCCTTAATAGACATGGCTGCAGGAGGCCTTGCAGCACCACGTGCTGGGGTAGAGATATCCAAGGGGATGGTGTCTGATAAATCAGTAGGAACCACAGTTGTAGGCAAAATTTCTGAGGCCGATTCAGGTAAGGTAACAGGAGCCTCAGTAGTAGTCATGGATTCGGCTGAAGATTGACCAGTTTTCTCGGTTTCGTCCGAACCGAGACACTCGCGGCTTGCTTCACCGTGGTTTTGGCCGAAACCGCGGACCGCGAGTGTCGGTCTTTTTCTTTGCGTTTTTTAACAATTTGGGTAGTCGGAGGATCCGACGGCATAATGTACGCAAAATCTGAGCCGAAAAACTGTTCAGCAAACTCCGACCGACGCCTAAGCGTTCGTCGGTTGAAGGAAGCGCAGGCCGAACAGGCTGCTATGTCGTGGTCTGGGCCTAAGCAAGGCAAACAGTAAGAGTGGAAATCTTTATGAGGTATTTGTTTCCCACAAGTTAAACAGTTATTGACTTTTTCTGACATCGGCTGAGGCAAGAAAGAGTCCCCAACGGAGTACTTAGCTTTTAGAAGTCTTGAAGTAGTATTCGGTAGTAGTAATCTCTGGATCTGACCGACCGGCACTTGCGAACAGCTTCTGCTTCGGGCGCCACGCAGCAAGAAAGACTGAGGAAAATGGCGTCGGGTGATGCCTTTATACCAAGACCAGCAGAGATGACGCCGGGTGAAGTGCGACATCAGCGAAGCCGGACCCAGACTTTGGAATCCGCCGATCAAGGGCTGCCTGACGACAGGACAACCCATTTGTTATGACTGCAGATGCATCCATGAAGGACATCTGTACTATGTCCTTCAAGGATGCATCTGCAGTCATAACATATGGGTAGAATACCATAGCCAAACTGGGGGAGGAGGCACTAAGATAATGATGGTGTAGTTAAGATCCCTTGTAAAACTGCAGTTGCAAAACCTGCTCGGGATCTGGAGTATAAAGGAAGATTGTAATGCTTGACAAATGTATGCACGGAGCTCCAAGTAGCAGCTTCTAAAATGTCTTTGGTAGCCACTCCTTGTAGGAAAGCTGTAGTGGTGGCTGTAGCTCTTGTGGAGTGAGGCCTGATATTTTCAGGAGTTGTCTTTCCATGAAATGAGTAGCAGAATCGAATGCAATTTCCTATCCATTTTGAGATTGTCCGTTTTGAAATTGCTTTTCCTTGCACTCCTGTTGCATATGCTACCAGAAGCTGGTCAGTTTTTCTGCTGGCCTTAGTTCTGTCCAGATAGTAGCACAGTTGTCTGTGTACATCCAAGGGGTGTCGTAGTTTTTCCCCCCTGTTCTGTGGGTTAGGGAAGAATGTAGGTAAATGAATAGCTTGGTTCAAGGATACCACCTTTGGCATAAAAGTAGGATTGGTTCTCAGAGACACTCTATCCTGGTGAAAGATAAGGAAAGGCTGCACTGCCATTAATACCTGTAACTCTGATACCCTTCTTGCTGATGTGATTGCTATCAGGAAGGCAGTTTTCCAAGATAAGAACTGTAAGTCTGCTGTTGCTGCTGGTTCAAAAGGGGGAAGTGTTAATTTTTCTAGCACAAAATTGAGATCCCATGCAGGCAGAGGTGGTTTCCTTGGAGGCTTTACATTTTTGATCCCTCTCAAAAATTGTCTGAGGAGAGGATGAGAGAAGACAGGAGGATCCATGTTGTACTCTGCTGAAATTGCTGATGCATGAATCTTAATGGAAGAATAGGACAGGCCATTGTGGAACAGTTCTGCTAAGTATTCTAGGATGTGTGCTAGGTTTGCCAGTGTGACATTTGTTCCCTTTGCTGCACTCCAAATGAGGAATCTCTTCCATTTGGCTGAATATGTTTTCCTTGTGGAGGGTCTGCGAGCCTCCAGGATAATGTCCTTAACCCTCTGAGATAAAACAGGTTGGTTTTGTTTTATGCAATTTTCCAAGCAGTTAGCTGCAGCGTTTTTAAGTTTGGATGCAGGGTCTTGTAGTTGTTCTGCGTTAGAAGTAAAGGACATAGAGGTAGAGGCCATGAGTTCGTCTGAGACATGCTTCTCAGTAGCGGGTACCAATGCTGCCTTGGCCAGTCTGGAGCTATCAGAATTACCTTTGGCTGTTCCTCTCTGATCTTCAGTAGAACTTTGTACATCAATGGGAGAGGTGGAAAGGCATATACTGTCAGGGCCTTCCAGCTGAAAGAAAGGGAGTCCACCCTCCAGGCTTGTGGGTGGTATACTCTTGAGCAGAATTTCTTCAGTTGGTGGTTGAGTGGGGAGGCGAACAGGTCTATCTCTGGCATTCCTCATTTCTTTGTTATGGTTTTGAAGATGTCTGGATGCAGCATCCATTCGTGAGCATGCGTGGTAGTTCTGCTTAAGCTGTCTGCTAGTGAATTCTCTTTTCCTGGTACGAACCTGGCCTGCAGTTGGATGTTGAGATTCAGGCCCAAGTTCCACAGGTCCATTGCCATCCGGCATAGAGGGTATGAATGTGTGCCTCCCTGTTTGTTGATGTACCACATGACTGTGGTATTGTCTGTCCTTATCAGCAGGTGTCCTTGCTGGAGGAATGATTTGAATGCCTCGATTGCATGCTTCACTGCCAGCATCTCCTTTAGATTTATGTGTAGATTCAGCTGGTCTTGGGACCATAGGCCTTGGATACACTTGTCTTCCATGTGTGCCCCCCAGCCTAGGTCTGAGGCGTCCATGGTGATGGTCTGCCTTGGATGTGGTTTGTGAAAAGGCAATCCTCTGTTGATCTGGCAGGCCTGAGCCCACCACAGGAATTCTTTTTGCAGGCATGGAATGATTGGTATCAGGGCTTCTAGACTGTGTCTGTGTTGAGACCATACATTCCTTAGGTACCACTGTAATTTTCTCATATGCAGCCTGGCATGTGGGATCAAGATTATGCAGGATGCCATGTAACCCAGGGCCTGCAGGACTTTCCTTGCAGTAAGCTGAGTTTGTTTTGTTAATGCCATGAAGTAGACTGGTAGTTGCTTTTGTTTTTCTTCTGTGAGAAAAGCCATCTGAGTTATTGTGTCCAGTTCTGCACCCAAAAATGTTATCCTTTGGGATGGCACTAGTCTTGACTTTTGTATGTTGACTGTGTATCCCAAGGCTTGCAGCAGTTGTATGACATAGGCCAAATCCTTTATTATTTTTGTCTTGTTGTCTGCTTGAGGCAGTCGTCCAGGTATGGGTAGATTTGAATTCCCTGAAGCCTGCAATGTGCAATTACTGATGCCAGGCATTTCGTGAATACTCTGGGCGCAGTAGATAAGCCAAAGGGCAATGCTGAGAATTGATAATGCTCTGATCCTGCAAGAAATCTGAGGTGTCTTCTGCAAGCTGGTCGTATAGGGACGTGCAGGTATGCCTCCTTGAGATCTAGAGTCACCAGCCAAGACTCCTTGCCCAACATGGGAAGAAGTTGCTGTAGGGTCAGCATCTTGAATTTTGGAACAATGAGATATGTGTTCAGTGCGGACAAGTCGAGAATAGGCCTCCACTGATTTTCTTTTCTTGGTACAAGGAATAGTCTGGAGTAAAATCCTTGGCCTTGTTCCATAGATGGTACCTTTTCTATTGCTCTCATCCTTAGTAAGCTGATGATTTGTTTTAGAGCCTCTGGTTTCTGGCTTGGTGGAAGGTTTGGCATTCCTCTCTTTTTTTGGTAGAGTGTGGAAGTGAAACCTGTAGCCTTTGTCTATTGTTTGCAAAGTCCATTTGTCTCCTGTAATGCAATGCCAGTTCTTTGAAAATAAAGCTAGCTTTCCGCCCAAGGGTGCTTCCAGTTGTTCCCTGGTAGCCGGAATCAGAGCCAAGTCATTGTGTCTGTCCTGTGGAAGTGGTTGTAGTCGCAGCTGTGGCGCCACTTCTCTGGTTGGCAGGTTGCCACTGACGACCCCTGTAGGCACCCCTTGATTGACCTCTGCCTCTTGGGCGTCTATTTCTGCCTCTCTGTGCTCTGGAGGTGTCTGGAAAAGACCAATTCTTTGAAGGCCAATTTCTGCTGAACCTCGGAGGTTGGACCTGTAGAAAATCCTTGACTGTTTGGACAGATTTTGCTTTTTCTTCCACCTTCTTTAGAACCTCCTGTGCAGGGGAGCCAAATAAACTTTGTTTCTCCATAGGGGCATCTAGGAGTTTAGACTTAACATGGTCTGGCAAGGAATGTTCTTTTAGCCAGGCATGCCTTCGAATCACTGCTCCAGTCATAGCTGATCTAAATGAAGCCTCCAGTGCATCATAGCCACATTTTATGAAATGATTACTGACCTGCTGAGAGTTGTGTACCAAATCCTGAAGGGACTTACGGTCTAAAGATTCAGGAGAGGACAGCTTTTTATTCAGCTGATATAACAAAAATTCCTGGTACTGTATCATGTGAAATTGACAGTTTAAAGCCCTGGCAGAAAGAGTAGCAGATGTATAAACCTTTTTACCCCATCACTCTAATGCTCTTGATTCTCTTTCAGAGGGTAGGGGTTTTTTGGCAGAGGCAGCTGCAACACCTTTAGGGCCCTGAGAAATGGTTTCTGGGTCTGCAGCATGGGCCTTATACATGAGGAAGTGAGAATCCGGGACCCTGTAGTATCTGTCAGGTTTGGCAGGGGCCGGGGGAAGAGAATCAGGGACAGTACTGGCATCATTGTATGCATCATCAACAACTGATAGTACAGGTGGTATGGCTAAAGGCCTATGCTGTGGTAAGTGTAAAAAAGTCCTTAGCCTTTTCCTAGAATCAGAAAAATCCTGATCCTGCCATTGGAAGTGTTCCCTCATTGAGTGTAGAGTTTCCCCAAATGAAAATTCTTCTGGAGGGGAGGCAGAAGGAATGGAGTCTTCTGCATCAGAATCCTCATAAGGTGAGTATGGTCCTTCCTGATGGTCAGATAAATCTGAACCATCCAAGGAATTGTCAGAGGAGAGAGATTCAGGGGGTTCAGTCCTAGGCCTCTTTTCTGGAGGGGGTTGTGAGGCCCTGTCTGGGTGAGGTTGGGATCCCCTGATCAGAGAAATAAGGTCCTCAGCAAGGCTGAGAATCTGAGAACTTGAGGTAGGTCTGTGAGGGAGCTTTTGTAGGTAAGGCCTTGGAAAGTTTAGCTGCTTTAGCCCTGGAGAAGGCCTTGATAGACATAGAAGCAGGGGGTCTAGCTGCCCCACGTGCAGGAGTAGAGATGTCCAACGGAATGGTGTCGGACAAATCTTGTGTACCTGCTTCTTCAGTAGGAATTTCTGTAGCTGACTCATCCGGGGCCTGTGTGGCCTCAGTTGTCGGAGGCATGCTTTCGGCCGAAGGGAGAACCAAGGTCTCAGTTTCAGCCGAAACCGAGACACTCACGGTAGGCCTAACCGTGGTTTCAGCTGAAACCGCGGGCCGCGAGTGTCGGTCCTTTTCCTTGCATTTTTTAGCTAAATGTGTAGTTGGAGTCTCCGACGGCATTTTATATGCAAAAGTGGAGCCAAAAAACTCTTCAGCAAACTCCGACCGAAGTCTAAGTGTCCGTCGGTTGAAGGAAGCACAGGCTAAACAAGCTGATACGTCGTGGTCTGGGCCTAAGCAAGGAAGGCAGTAAGAGTGGAAATCCTTATGAGGTATTTGTTTCCCACAAGTTAAACAATTATTTACTTTGTCTGACATCGGCTGAGGCAAGAGAGAGTCCCCAACGGGGTACTTGGCATTTTTAGAAGTCTTCGGTAGCTGAAATCTCTGGATCTGACCGACCGACACTTGCGAACAGCTTCTGCTTCGGGCACCGCGCGGCAAGAAAGACTGAGGAAAATGGCGTTGGCTGATGCCTTTATACCCCAGGAGTTATGACGTCGGGTGAAGTGCGACATCAGCCGAGGCCAGACCCAGACTTTGGAATCCGCCGATCAAGGGCTGCCTGAGGCAGGACAACCCATATGTTATGACTGCAGATGCATCCTTGAAGGACATCTGCTTCTGATTCGGGCTCCTGCACGGCAAGAAAAGCTTATGTAATGGCGTCGGCTGTATATTTTATACCCCTGATGACTTGACGTCATGGAAGAGATGACAGCATCCGATGCAGAAATCCCAAGACTCTGGTATTTGGGCCGACTGAGGGCTACCTGCAGGCAGATAACCCAAATGTGATGACTGCAACAGTGAAACATGAAGAACATCCACCATTTTTCTTGGAGGTCTCTTACAGAATACCTCTTCTAAAAATATTTTAACATGAGAATGCCTTGAAAGAGGGGGACCCATGGGAAGATATGCTGAAATGGCTGACAAATTAACCTTTACGGAGAAGTAAACTAGGCCTTAGTAAAGTAACTCACATAAATATTGTAAAACCAGAGAATTACCAACTCTGAATGGGTAATTACATTTTTGGCAACAGTAAGAAAACCTTTGTCTTGCTAATAAAAAAGTTGTGTACTCACCATAACGTTCCATCTGAGTAGTTCTACTTCATCTTCAACCTGTGGGTACCGGATCCATATCGGATCCGAGCCGGCAATTTCACTAGCATATGCTCTGAGCTCCAAGGTCCTCCCCTTACCTATAATACACCACCACTACCTTCCATCTCCAGACTGTGTTTGCTGCAACTTACACGGAGAACCCAACCCCTTACATGCCTAAAATCAGCTAAAAAAAGCTGTCCATATGGTAAAGCCAGGGGGAAGGAGGGAGGGACGGTTGAAGACAAATAAAGTAAAACTACTCAGATGGAACTATATGGTGAGTACATAACTTCTTTATCTGAAGTAGTTTACTTCATTTGCTCTTCAACCTGTGGGACAGAGTCCCCAGCTACTAAATACCTGGGTGGCCCTCATGGAATGATATTCCGGAGCACCGTGGAACCAAAGGATGCTCTCCTTCGAGAAATCAAATCCAATTTATACTGAGAAATAACTGTATGAGATGAGGACTTAGTAGCCACACAGCAATTATCAGCCACTGATACTCTCTACTAGAAAGCTGCAGAAGTAGCCATATACCCAGTCGAGTGAACTTTAACCTGACCCGGAGGAGACAAACCTTTATCCTTGTAGATCTGAAGGATACATAAGGAGATCCACCTAGCAATGGTAACCTTGGAGATAGGTTTTCCTATAAAAGGTTTAGAAAAGGACACAAACAATTGGTCAGATTTGCGAAAGGGTCTAGCCCTGTGATAACAGAATCGTAACGGTCTATGAACATCCAACAAGTGTAGCCTGTATTCCACTTTGTTAGTAAAATTTGGGAAGAAAACAGGTAAATTGATAGTCTGATTGATGTTAACCTATGATGCTACTTTTGGTAGAAAGGAAGGATTGGTGAGAAGGGAAACCCTGTCCTTATGGAAAATCATGTATGGAACCTTGACAGACAACGCTTGCAGTTCTGAAACCCTCTTAGCAGAGGTGATAGCCACTAGAAACGCTGTTTTCCAAGACAAAAGCTTAAGATCTATGTTTGCTGCAGGTTCAAATGGTGGAGGGATCAATGCTTGAAGAACCATACTAAGGTCCCATGAGGGAAAAGAATCTTTGACCAGAGGACACAAAAGGAATGTACCTTTAACAAAAGGCTTTACACAATCTGGAAGAGGCTAATTAAACAGAATTCTCGCCCACATGAAAATGAGAAATGGCAGCTAGTTGAACTTTGATTGTAGACGAGCTAGCCCCTTGTTGAAAAATATTTGCCAGAAAATCCAGAATAGCCGGAACAGGAGCCGTGAAAGGATCTAAACTCCTTTGAGAAGCCCAAAAGGAAAATGCTTCTATTTGCTACGATAAACCTTTCTAGTGGACAACTTATGAGCTGCTACCAGAATAGACCTGACTGAAGAAGACAATCCAGGAGTCCTAACAATTAAGGGAGCTGGAGCAGCCAAGCTGTGAGCCTCAAACTGTCCAGATTTGGACAAGGGACCCTCGAGGGGTGTGAAATGAGATCCTGAACGGGATCCAAGATCCAAGTCGGAGCTAGAAGAGGAGACCAAAGGAAGGGAAACCATGCCTGTCGAGGCCAAAATGGGGCAATGAGGATCACTTTGCTCCCCAGTCGGCAAACTTTCTATAGAAACCTCGGAATAAGGGGTACAGGAGAATAAGCATGCAGAAGACCGGGAGGCCAAGCATGGACTAGAGCGTTTCTGGGGGACTCCGCCAACGGATGGGTTCAGAGCGAAGAACTCGCTGCACTTTGCGTTGGAAGGAGATGCGAAGAGATTGCAGCAAGGCCGACCCCACTCTAGAAAAAATAGTACAGCTGTGTACACTTACCATAAATGTAGATGTTCGAGTGTATTCACTGTTGCAGTGATTACATTTGGGTAATCTGCAGGCAGGTTGCCCTCAGTCTGCCTGATTAACAAAGTCTTGGGTCCTGCTTCAGTTGCTGTCCCTTCTTCCACGACGTCAGGGGTATAAAACATGCAGCCGGATGCCATTACATCAGTTTTTCTTGCCTCAGATGTCCGGTGGCCCCCAAATAGGGAGCAAAATTTTATATATAAATATATATATATATATATATAAACATATATATATATATATATATATATATATATATATATATATATATATATATATACACAAATATTATACACATATATATATATATATATATATATATATATATATATATATAAATAAATATATATATACATAAATATATATAAATTTTAAAACACAAAAAATATACCTCCACACAAAAGCAAATACACCAACAAGGCTTTTAAGCATAGTAAAACAAAGTAGAGGTATTGTAAGAGAAGAATAGGGGGTTGGAGGGTGGGTAACCAGGACTGCAACAGTGAATAAACTCGAACATCTACATTTATGGTAAGTGTACACAACTGTACTATGTTCTTCATGTTTCACTGTTGCAGTCACTACATTTGGGTAGATTCCCAAAGCTAAGGTTGGGAGGATGGATTTATGCAGCATTAGAACAAGCTATAAGGCCCTGCAGGACAGCAGTGGCAAAGCCAGCTTTGGATTTAGAGAAGAAAGGTAAGCGGTAATGCTTTGTGAACGTATAAACTGAGCTCCAGGTAGCAGCTTCTTGAATGTCTCAGGTAGGAACACCTCTGAGAAAGGCAGTAGAAATAGATTCAGCCCTGGTAGAATAAGATCTGATCCCCTGGGGGATAGTTTTACCATGGTGCATATAGCAGAAACAAATACAACGGATTATCCATTTGGAAATAGTCTGCTTTGAAATAGCCTTTCCCTCTGCCCCTGCAGCAAATGCCACCAGTAGTTGTTCAGATTTTCTTAGAGATTTTGTCCTGTTTAAGTAAAATCTAAGTTGTCTGTGTACATCCAATGAATGCAGAATTCGCTCCTCCTTGTTCTGTGGATTGGGAAAGAAAGTTGGTAAATGAATGGTCTGATTATGAGCCACACTGGATACCACCTTAGGCATGAAGGATGGATTGGTCCTGAGAGACACCCTGTCCGCATGAAAAATAATGAAAGGCTCCACTGCCATAAGAGCCTGTAATTCAGAAATCCTTCTAGCTGAAGTGACTGCTAAAAGGAAAGCTTTTTTCCAGGAGATAAATTTTAAGACTGCAGTAGCAGCTGGCTAGAAAGGAGGGAGAGTGAGTTTCTCCAATACAAAATTGAAGTCCCAGGCAGGGGTCGGAGCTCTCCTGGGTGGTCTAAGTTTTTGACCCCTCTGAGATGCTGCTTTAGCAGAGGATGAGAGAAGAGGGGAGGTTCTGTGTTGTAATGGGCTAAAATGGCAGAGGCATGGATTTTTATGGAAAAAAGGGACAGGCCCTTCTGAAGCATCTCATTTAAATATTGCAAAATCTGAGGGATATTGGGTGCTGCTGTGCTTATTCCTTGTGATTGGTTACAGGCACAGAATCATTTCCATTTTTCAGCATAAGATTTTCTAGTACTAGGCCTTCTCGCCTCCAAAATGACATCCATCACAGATTTGCTGTGGGATGCTAAAGGTGAATTTAGGTGATTAGCCACACTGCAAGATTTAAAGTTTGAAGTTGTGTGTGCAGAATTTGGTTGTTCTGCTGAGACAGTAAGTAAGGGGTCTGAAGCAGGTGCCACGGTGGAAGGTGCGACACATTGCGCAGGAGTGGGTATCAGTGTTGGCGAGGTCAGTCTGGAGCAATCAGAATAATTTTTGGTTTGCCCAGTTTGACTTTTAGTAGAACTTTGGAGAGCAAAGGCAGAGGAGGAAAAGCATAGACGGATAGGTTTTTCCAGCTGAATGATGAGCATTCACTTTCCAAGCTTTTTTGTGATGAGTTCTTGTGCAGAATTTGTCCAACTGATAGTTCTGGGGTGAGGCAAAACGATCCATGTCTGGACTCCCCCATTTGCGTGTCAACATGTTGAAAATCCATGGTTCCAGTTTCCATTCGTGTGGGTCCATGAGATTTCTGCTTAGTTCATCTGCCAGAGTATTCAGCTTTCCTGGCAGGAATTGAGCTTGTAGTTGTATTTGGTAGGTCAAGGCCGTGTTCCACAATGCCATGGCTAGTCTGCATAGGGGGTAGGAATGTGTACCCCCCCCCTGCTTGTTTATGTACCACATAACTGTGGTGTTGTCTGTCTTTATTATTAATTGTCCTGGATGAAGGTAGTCCTCGAAGGCTGTCAGTGCATTCTGTACAGCTAACATCTCTTTCTGATTGAAATGAAGGTGCATTTGATTTGGGCTCCATTTGCTCTGAATGCACTTCCCTGCCAGATGAGCCTTCCAAGCATAGTCTGATGCATCTGTAGTTAGGGTTTGGGCGGCAGGGGGTGGAGTGAATGGCAGTCCCTTGTTTTGGTGGCAGGCCTCTGCCCACCATAAGAACTCTAGTTTCAGGCAAGGTATGATAGGAATCATTGTTTCCAGACTTTGACAATGTTGACTCCATAAACCTTTTAAGTACCACTGATGTTTCCTCATATGCAATCTTGCATATGGAATTAGAAGAATGCAGGAGGCCATGAACCCCAAGGCTTGCAGAATTTGTCTTGCAGACAGCAGGGTTTTTGTGGGCACCTGTTTGAAGTAAGTCACCAACTGAATTTGCTTTTCTGGCATAAGGTAAGCCATCTGGTCAGTTGTATTCAGGCTTGCACCCAGGAATGTAATTTTTTGAGTGGGTACCAGTTGTAATTTCTTTTCGTTTATTATGTACCCTAGACAAGTTAGAACCCTTTTTACAAATGCCAGATGCTTTAGAAGAATGTCCTTGTTTTCTGCCTGAATTAGACAATCATCCATGTATGGATATATTTGAATATTTATTTGCCTGCAAAATGCAATTACTGTGGCCAGGCACTTTGTGAAGACCCTGGGCGGAGTAGATAAGCCAAAGGGCAGTGCAGAGAACTGGTAATGCAAACAGCCTGCTTTGAAGCGGAGGTATCTTCTGCAAGATTCCCTGATTGGGATATGCAGTTAAGCCTCTTTTAAGTCTAAAGTTACCAGCCAGGAATCTTTGCCTAGCATAGGAAGTAACTGCTGAAGAGTCAGCATCTTGAATTTTGGAATGTCCAGAAATGTGTTTAGAGTAGATAAGTCCAGAATTGGACTCATGATTTGTCTTTTCTGGGTATCAGGAAAAGTCTTGTATAGAAACCTTGTCCCTTTTCCTCTTCTGGTACTGGTTGAACAGCCCCCATGTTCATGAGGTACAGAACTTGTTTCTGGGCCTCTGCCCACTGATTTGGGGGAAGGGCTGGCCATCTGTTTTGGATTGGCAACGTGTGGAAATTAAATCTGTGTCCCTGGGATACTATATTTAAAACCCATTTATCCTGGGTTATAAGTTACCAGTTTCTTGCATGAAGTGCCAGCTTTCCCCCCAAAGGGGTGGCTAAAAGATAAGTGCTTGGTCAGTGTAGAGGGAAGTCACTGAGATTGTTTACCATAGGGAGGTGCCTTGTTGGTTCCAGATTTGGAGGTGGAGGCACCCCATTGTTTTGTTCTAAAGGTCCCTTGTGAATCAAACCTGCAGCCCTTGGAATGTCTGGGTTTGACTTGAGTGGCTCTCGAAGGAACTGGAAAGGACCAGTTCTTAGTAGGCCAGTGCCTACTAAATCTTGGAGGTTGCACTTGTAAGAAATCATTCACAGTTTGCATAGATTTAGCTTTATCTTCCATCTTTTTTAAAACTTCTTCAGCCTTATTACCAAAAAGACGGTCCTGTTGTAAAGGAGCATCCAACAATTTTGCTTAAACATGATCAGGCAGAGTTTGCTTTTTGAGCCAAGCATGCCTTAACAAAGACCCAGTTACAGCAGCCCTGCAGGAGGCCTCCAAAGAATCAAAACCACATTGCAAAGTATGCTTTCCAACTTATTCAGCTGAATGCAATAAATCCTGTAAATCTTTATTTTCCACGCAGTCAGAAATTATCATTTTCTGTTTAAGCAGTCCCATAATATGCTGTTGATATTTAAGCATATGAAATTGACAGTTTAAAGCCCTGATTGCCAAGGCTGCATAAGTGTAAACCTTCTTACCCCATCTATCCATCGCCCTGGAATCTCTATCAGAAGGGGTATGATTTTTAGCAGTAGTGGCCTTAATGCCCTTGGGACCCTGAGAAATGGTTTCAGGATCTGCAACAGGATTTTTGAAAAGGAATTTGTTGTTGTCAGGAACCCTATAGTATCTGTATGGCTTACAAGGAGCCAGAGGCAGAGAATCAGGAGCCATACTAGATTCTGAAAAAACATAATCAACAATGTCAAGAACAGGAGGTGTAGCCAAAGGCCTATACTGAGGAAGAATAAGAAAATCCCTAAGTCTCTTTTTAGATTCAAAGAAATCCTGACTTTCCCAGTGGAAATGTTCCCTTAAGATATGTAAAGTTTCCCCAAAAGAAAAATCCTCAGGGGGAGAAGCAGAAGGAATGGAATCTTCTGTATCAGAGTCCTCATAAGTAGGTATAGACAAATCCTGTTCATTAGAAGAGTCAGAAGTAATAGAAGCCTGTTCAGAAGATTCATAATCAAGGTCTTGCCTAGGCCTCTTAGAAGGTGGGGGTTGGCTACCCCTGATCAGAGTAATTAAATCTTCAACCATTTTGATCATTTATTTTTTATGCATAGGGGCCTGCACATGTGGCCCAGTTTTTTAGACATAGATTTAGATTGGCCTTAGTTTTGAAGATGGCATTGATCTAATATACAAATCTGTAGGCCTGAAAACACCCTCAGAAGCTGGTGCCTGCACAGCGGCTCCGGACCCATCTAAGGTAGAGACATCCGCGGATTCCATAACTGAAGCATCTCACGGCATAGCGGACTCTGAATGGGTCTCAGTAGAGGCCTGCAAATCAGAAGTAGCGGGTATCACGGGCTGCGAAAGAGCCTCACTGAGTACCAGCAAACTGGCGGCTGGCTTAGGAGAAGCGTCATCAGTTTTGGACTCGACGGTCTGTCTCAGTCTTTTTCTTTGCATTTTTTAGGTATTCCAGTAGTCTGATTGCTAACAGATGACATTTCTGCATAATTAAATCGTGAGCCAAAATATTTAGAAGCAAAAATATACCAACGTTTAATAGTACGTTGATTAAATTTAGCACAAAACCGACAGCAAGGTACGTTGTGGTCAGGGCCTAGGCAAGGAATACAGTACAAATGAAAATCCTTATGAGGTATTTACTTCCCACAAGTAATGCAATTATTAACTTTTACTGACATCGGTAAGGAGCAAGAAAAAGTTTCCCCAATGGGGTATTTAGCTTTTAGTTGAAGACTTCGGTTCTGAAACTCGAAAATGAAAATTTCAGGAGTCGGCCGACCGACACTTGCTTACTGCTTCTGCTTCTGGCACCGTGCGGCAAGAAAGACTGACGTAATGGCGTCAGCTGCATGTTTTATACCCCTGATGACCTGACATCATGGAAGAAGGGACAGCAACCGATGCTGGACTCAAGACTTTGTTAATCAGGCTGACTGAGGGCAACCTACCAGCAGACTACCCAAATGTAATGACTGCAACAGTGAAACACAAAGAACATCTGCTCCGCTACTGAGAAGGATTCAGAGACCACTTGTAAGGAATCAGAATAGTCCGACTTAGTCTGTCTGCTAGAATGTTGGACCATCCTGGAATATGCGTTGCTATCAGAAAATGCCTGGTGGAGATTTCCCATTCCCAAACCTCTCATAGCCTTGCGACAAAGTGGGTAAGATCTGGTCCCTCCGTTTGTTGATATACCAGACCACTGACATGTTGTCTGATTGGATTGCAATGGTTCCCAGAGGTAGAAATGCATGAAGGGCCTGCAATGCTAAAAGGACCACCCTCATCTCCAGAACGTTTATATGCAAACTGGTCTCGAGAGAGGACTACATGCCTTGGACTGTCCTTCCCTATCAATGCCCCCACCCTAGTTGGGAGGCATCCATGGTCACTATGGCTTGGACAGGAGCTGGAACAAAAGGTCGTCCCACCAGAATTTCCAAAGAATGCATCCACCAAAGAAGGGACGACCTGCAAACTCGGCTGAGGTGTATTGGATGTGACAACAGAAGATCCAACTGGGACCATTGCACTGCTAGGGTCTACTGTAGTGCTCGCATATGTAATCGAGCACACAGAAGTGGTGATATTAAGTTGTCCATCTCGCATTCGTTTCTTGCCTGCTGGGATCGGAGCCGATCCTCCGCTCCAACTAGGCCATCTTCAATAGCTCGAAAGCTGTTTACTGGCTCGAGGCTACCCCTTATCCCATGATGCCTAGCGCTAGCTTACCCAGATCTCGTTTGCCGCTTCAGCTGCGAGGTGTCGTTTCTACTAGCTCTGGCTTGTATACTTGTATAAGTTTTGATTTTATCTGTTTTTGTCAAATTAGTACTTTTCAGGGAGTTTATTGTTATTTTTGTTATAGTCTATAATTCGTGGGGTTAAGTTCAGGTTTTTTGTGTAGTCCTTCCCTTAGAACTCATTTAAATTACAGAGTTCCCCCCCTCCCCCACCCCTATCCTTTCTTGTAGGTTAGCGGTTAGTTTAGGCTTTTCCTATATCTGTGTTAGGTAGCCGTTTAAGTTAGGGGCTTCCTAGTTTAAAAAAAAAAAAATTTCACCCTTAGCTGTAGTGTACTGTGTGTTCTTGTTTTTAGTGTTAGTGCTATTTTGTTATCACTGTTCGGTGTGTGGGACAATAAATCAATGTTGTACCTTGACAACTTTTTCTGGTCATGTCCAAAGAAGCCAAGGTGTCTGGATTCAAGAAGTATGACTCATGCTGTCAGAAAATGTCTGACAGATGGGCACACTTCTTGCATCTATTGCTTAGGCGCAGTGCACCTGCAGGACTCTTGTTCTATCTGTCATGCATTTAGCCCAAGAGTTCTGCAGGAGTGCAAAAATAAGCTTATTCTGAGGGGTCTTCTTAAGCCCCAGGATTTACCGGCCAAGGCTCAGCCTGTGAAATCTCCTAAACCGACCAAATCTTCGGCTCCCAGCTCAGAGCAGTCATTGGTCCAAACCCTACCTACTACTTCGGTTCCTAACCGATCTCCACATCGGCTCCAACTCTACCTTCGGAGCTGTCGCTGAGCCAAAAGAGGCCGAGGTCCCCTTCTCTAGAGTCCATTCATTCGGCTCCTCAGTCTCCCCTACAGCAGAGTGACCGCAGTCACGGATCTTCCAACTCCTCTTGGTCCTCTAGGCTCTCGGATCACAACGTGGAGAGAGTGGTCAGTAGGTTGTTGAATTCGCAGGCACTTGCTAAGATGTTGTCCAGCCCTCCTCAACAGGTGTCGGCACCATCCACTTCTATCGATATTCCTCCTCCAACTCCACTGAGCTCAGAGCCGGAGTTTGTTGGGGTTTGAGTTGTGGAACCGTTGGCTCAGATAACGATTTCTCCTTCAGTTCTGTCATCGGCTCCGATCCCCTCGATGGTACCGTCCGTCAAAGGATCTGGGCGCCGAAACTCTCTCGTCGGCTCCAAGGGGACGAGTGGCATCGGACCCTTGTCAGACCCCGTTCTCCCTCTCGGAGCATCGGCGCAGGTGAGCTCGGCTCCTACATCGGCCTCAGAGCCATCTCCCTCAGTGCGGAGGAGGATTCCGATTTCCTCGGAACCGGAGCCTTCTCTGCATCGTGGCAGAGACGCCTTTGATGTCATGAGGAGTGTGCTGGCCTCTGAGTCAGCTCCATGTTAGATCCCACCGGCTCCGTCCTCTGTATTGCTTGCGTCAACCTCTGCCCCACCTCAAGACCCCAAGTGTGGGGAACCGGCACTCCAGGGCACCCCATTGGGCATTTCCTCTTCTTCCAAGGCCTCCCCTGATCACTCAGAGAAGCCCCCTCGGAAGAAGAAGTGCAAGAGGAAGCACACTGACTCCCCTGAGTCTGTCACTTCGGATCCCCCACTGAAGATGTTTCCTTTTCGGACATCCTAGAAATGCTTAAGCAGAGGGGGAAATGGAATTCCCTAGCCCCTACCGAGGACGAATCTGTATTCCTGGATGCGTTTGGTTCCCGACCTTCCACCACCGGGGTTTCTCCGCCTTTCAATCCACTCATGTCAGTAGTGGCTCGAAGGGCTTGGTCAGCCCCGGATACAGTGGAACCAACCCCAAGGAGACCGGGCAAGTTTATCACCACACCCCTGGATAAGCAGTTCCTTACTAAGGGTGTTCCTGTGGATGCCATGGTGGTAGCAGCAGCCACTAAGAAGGAGTTAGCGGAAACGTCTTCATCTGTCCATCCTCCTAACAAGGAGTCCAGGACCATGGATAGATATGGGAAGCAGATGTTTGCTTCAGTGACTTTTTCCATGAGGTCACTGAATTACTTATGAAATTTTACCCGGCTTCAGAGGGATCTCCTGAAAGAGCTCGGAGATACCCTTCAGGATCCATCAGCTGAAGGGGCTCAAGCTAAAGTGGCCTCCCATCTGACGACCCTTAATTCTGTAGTTGGCTCCTCCATGAGGCTCATTTCCTATGCAGCCGATGGTGCGAGTAGAGCTGCGGGTACAGGCGTGGCCCTTAGGAGACATGCATGGATGCAGCTGTGTAATTTTGTGGAACCCTTTAGAGCGTCATTCACCAACACTCCCTTTGACGGTTCCTTTCTCTTTGGACCACAAGTGAAAGACACTCTGACCAGGTGTGAGCAGGAAGGAAAGACTCTCTCTGCCATGGGAGTCCATTTTTCCACTCCTTCCAGACCATACCCCAAGGGTCAGAACAGTGGAAAAATGTGGTTTCAGAAATCCCAGAGAGCCTCGCCTGACACACGTAGTGATTTTTCCTCCAGGGGCAGAGGAGGAAACAACAGACACTGCCCTCGTGGCAGAGGGGGTCCGCCAAACCAGGGCAATAGAGAATCCTTCTCTGAGAAGCCCTTCCAGCATCCCTGAAGGGTTGCCAGGCTGCCCGCCTCTGTAGGCAGTCGGGGGAAGACTTTCACCGTACCCAAAAGCCTGGCAAAACCTAATGCAAGACAAATCGGTACACTCAATCATATCCAGAGGTTACAGAATTCCCTTCTTTCAACCCCCTTTACCGTCAAGCAAGTCCCTTCCAGATGTTCCACCCAATCTGAGGGACCAAGCAGTCAGAAATTTCAAAACTGCTAGAAAAAAAAGAGTCATCCAGGAAGTCCCGGCAGACCAACATGGATCCGGAACTTACTCAAGGTTCTTTTTGGTACCAAAAAAGACAGGGGACTGGAGACCGATTTTGGATCTCAGCAGACTAAACAAATCTGTTCAAAGAAGTTTTGGATGGTCATGCTACAGTCCATTCTACCCTTTCTGGGTCAGGACAATTGGATGTGCTCCACAGATCTCCAGGATGCATACCATCACATCAAAATGGACAGACACTCCAGGAGGTTCCTTCGCTTCCAGCTGGGAGCCAGTCATTACCAGTTCAGAACTCTGCCCTTTGGTCTCACCGCAGCCCCCAGGGTGTTCATCTAATGTATGGCAGTGGTCACGGCTCACCTGAGGCATCGAGGATTCCAGGTGTTTCCATATCTAGATGACTGGCTCCTTACCGCTACTACCAGGCATCAACTCCTTCAAGCCAGAGACTATACAATTTCAATTTGCTCCCTAGGCATTACTATAAATTTCAAAAAATCTGCCTTGTTGCCCTGTCAATCTATTACCTATATAGGAGCAGACTTAGATACAAGGACTATGTCCGTAAGGCAACCACCAGACAGGGTGTCCACAATTCGCCAGCAAGCTCAAATCCTCATGCAATGCAAAAGGGTACAAGTCAGGTACGTCCTTCAAACTCTGGGTTCTATGGCAGCGGCAATTCTTCTGATACCTCTGGCCCACTTTCACATGAGAATCCTTCAGTGGCTTCAATTCACACAGTGGTCCTTTCAACAGCTCCCCATGTCTCACATGATTATGATTACAGAAACATGCAAAAGGCACCTTTCCTGGTGGATGGTCTCCCCACTGGTGTCTCAGGGCAGACCATTTATCCAGCCCCCTCCGGTTGCCACAGTGACCACGGATGCCTCACTGATAGGGTGGGGGGGGGGCATTATCAGGGCAGGACAGTCCAAGGCACTTGGCAGCCTCACGAGTACCATCTGCACATAAACATCTTAGAAATGAGAGCCGTGCTCCTAGTGTTGCAAGCTCTTTAGGACTCTCTTCCTTCTGGGACCACTGCAATTCAAACGGACAACATGTCAGTGGTGTGGTACATCAACAAGCAGGGCGGAACCAGGTCCTACCCCCTATGTCGAGAAGCTCTCAGACTCTGGCAGTGGGCAATCTCCTCCTAACAATTTCTGATTGCGACGCACATCCCTGGGAGGTCCAACGTCATTGCGGACAGGCTCAGCAGAGCTATTCTCATGCCTCACAAGTGGTCTCTGAATCAGGTAGTTGCGGATCTGATCTTCCGCAAGTGGGGACAACCTTGCTGCAATCTTTTTGCCACCGCCTTCAACAGCAAATGCAGCAACAACTTCATCCTTCTTCCGCTTCCCGGTCACTCTCCCAGAGATGCTCTAGTCCACAATTGGCCTCAGGGACTTCTTTATGCCTTCCCTCTGTTTCCTCTCATACCCAAACTCATACAGAAAGCTATTCCATTGGGTTGCAAAATGATCATTGCCCCCTACTGGCCTTGACAGATATGGTTCCCGTTCCTGCACTGCTACCTTCTCGAGCAGCCCTGGACTCTGATGAATCAGCAGATCTGGACTAGGATCCAATCAGGAGAGCTGCATCAGTCCCTCCGAACACTCCAGCTCACAGCTTGGTTGATCCACTTTCAACCCTAGCTAGGCTTCCCAGCATTTCCCCGCCGTTCGTGAGATTATTCTCTCCTCTCACAAGTCCGCTACCAGGAAGACTTATGCTAGTAAATGGAAAAGCTTCTCTTGTTGGGCAGAGGCTAGGAACATAGATCCCTTTTCAGCCCCAGTTCACAAAATCTTGGAATTTCTAGCAGAATTTTTTCATTCTGGGTCCACTTCTGCTACAATCAGGGTTCAACTGGCGGCCATCTCTAACTTTCATGTTGGGTTTTCTAATGTAAATATTATGTCTCATAAGCTGTGTAAAGCTTTTCTCAGAGGGGCCACTCTCCTTAGGCCCCCAGTGAGAGATCCCCCTCCTCCTTGGGACCTTAATTTGGTACTAACCTCCTTGATTATGCCCCCTTTTGAACCGGCAGCATCCTGCTCCATTAAGTTTCTATCTTGGAAAACTCTCTTTCTGGTAGCTATTACTTCAGCCAGACGTGTCTCTGAACTTCAGGCACTAAGCGTTCGTCCTCATACTTAGTTTTTCATAAGGACAGGGTTGCTCTCAGGACTAATCCCTCCTTCTTTCCGAAAGTCTGCTCAGAAAATAATCAAAACCAATCTATAGACCTCCCTGTGTTTTTCCCTAACCACACCAACAAGGCAGAATACAAATTACACCAATTGGATGGACCATAGACAATTGCGTTTTTACCTGCATAGAACGAAGGATATAAGGAAGTCGGACCAACTTTTTCTTTCCTATGCGAGGGGCAAACAAGGTCTCCCAGTTTCCAAAGTGACCTTATCCAGGTGGTTGTCTCACATCATTACCTTCATCTATCAACTAAGAAACAAAGAGTTGTCTATCAAACTGAAAGGTCATTCTACTAGGGCTTTGGCCACCTCTGTAGCCTTCCAGTCTAGGTTGCCCATGGACTCTATCTGTGCCACTGCTACATGGGCAAATCCTCAAACCTTTATTTCTCAGTACAAGTTGGATTTGGTCTCCAGGAGTACAGCTAACTTTGGTTCCACTGTTCTGAAGAGTCTGTTCCAATGAGCTGCCCAGGATCGTAAGTGCTAGGGACGCTGTACCAACAAGCAAGAAACGAAGGTGAGATAGACAACTTAGAAGTTATGTACCTACTATAACGTTCCATGTTAGTTGTCTTCATCTCGCCTTCTTTCTTGCATCCCCCCTCCATCCCCCTGTCCTATTGGACCGAGAGGAGTTCAGATTTCACTGGCTGAGTGTTCTCTGGGTTTTTCCTCTACTGACGTACAGAGTATATGACAGGTATGCTCAATTTTATGCTTGGAAGGGTTTATTAGATAGCTATAGCTAGTTAGCTATTTCACACGAGATCTGGGTAAGCTAGCGCTAGGCATCATGGGATAAGGGGTAGCCTTGTGCCAGTAAACAGCTCTCGAGCTATTAGATGGCCGAGTCGGAGCAGAGGATCGGCTCCGATCCCAACAAGCAAGAAAGAAGGCGAGATGAAGACAACTAACATGGAACGTTATGGTAGGTACATAACTTCTTTTTATGGTTGCTGCCATAGAATAGAATGGAGCCCTCAAAACTGATTCTGCTGAGGGAAGGTGAGAACGGTAGATTAAGGCGACATGTATCCTTAGGTTTTGAACTCTCTCTGTGGTCAGGAAGATTTTTGTCTGTAGCGTGTCTATCCATGTCCCTGTGTATTCTTTCACCTAGGCAGGATTCAGAAGAGATTTGGCTGTGTTGATTGTAATCCCTAAGTGGAGTGCAAGCTTTAGAAAATAATCTCTGGTCCGACAAAATAGATGCTTGGTGGGAGCAGTAAGGAGCCAATCGTCCAGGTAAGGGCAGACCTGATTCCCCTGAAGCCTCACGTGACCCACTACTACTGCCATCACTTTGGTGAACACCCTGGGGGCTGTGGTGAGACCAAAGGGTAGGGCTCGGAACTGATAATGATTAACTCCTATCCGGAAGCGGAGGAATCTCCTGGAGCTTCTGTGCATCTTTATGTGCTAGTAAGCATCCTGGAGGTTGAACGAGCACATCCAGTTGCTCTCTTGCAGGCACAGCATGATGGACTGTAAGGTGACCATCTGGAACTTTTCTTTGGCAACTGACAGGTTCAAAGTACATAGGTCCAGAATGGGCCTTAAGTCCCCCATTTTCTTTGGCACCAAAAAGAACCTGGAGTAGTTGCCCGATCCAGACTGATCTGGGGGGATGGGTTTGATGGCTCATTTCTCTAGCAGCTTGGAGATTTCTAATGCTGCTGCCTCCCTTTGCGTGGGTGGTATGTCTGCAAGGTGTTTGAAAGGTATGGGAGGGACCACAAATGGGACTGAATAGCTTCTGGAAATTATCAGAAGCACCCAACGGTCTGATGATATGGACTCCCATGCCGTCAGGTGCAATGACAGGCAACCCCCCGACTGCCTCCAGAGCAGAGCAGTCGGGCAAATCCCTCAGGGATGCTGCTCGGGCCTGTCCGAGAAAGGTTCTCGAGACCCAAAATTCCTCAGATGACCCTCTGTCTCTGGGCCACCGTCTTTCCTGTCCCCCTCTACCTCTAGGGGAAGAAGAGCCCGGAGTGTCCCGGGAATACTGAGACTTCCAGAACCACATCTTCCTTTGCCCTCAGTGATTCCGGAAAAAGGATCTTTGAGGGTCTAAAAAGCATATTCCGATGGCAGACAGCGTCTTCCCGTCTTTCTCACTCTGGACCTAGGTGTCTTGGACGGTCTTACCAAAAACAGTAGAACCGTCATAAGGGGCATTCGCAAAAGATGCCTTGAAGGGTTCTGTGAACTGAGATAATCTGAGCCAGGAGTTACGCCTCATGGACACGCCGGACCCAGCCACCCCAGCCACTCCTTCAGTAGCATGTGAGAGGAGTCGCATGGATGTGTTTGAAACCGCTGCCAAGGTAGCCATCCTCGCGGAGAATGTGGATCTGTCCTCCTGCCACATGGACTTTGTGGGAGATTCAGCCAGTTCCTTAACTAGGTCTCGCTGTAGTCTAGTAACATGGGACAGACAAACGCCCTGACAGAAAAGGTCACTGATGCATAAACTTGCTTCCCTGGGTGGTCCATCATCCTAGACTCATGGTCAGGGGGATGAACTGAAGAACTCTCCTGGGCTAGTTCCTTTTTGGTGGCGACTGCAAGCACCACAGTGTCTACAGGGGACCCTTTATTCCACGCTGGTCTGTCTGTAGGGGACTCAAAATTTTGTCTGGGCATTTAGGGATTGGTTCCACAGTGTCCGGTTCCTTCCAAGCCCGCGAGGTGACCAAGTCCACCAAGGGATCTAGGGAAGGGGCACCCAGGAAGTAGGCAAGCCCATGACGAAAGCCTCCAGGAACACAGATTTATTCGGGGAAGGTTTTGGGGTGGACGAACCTCCCCGCTGGAGTAAGATTTCCATGATGTCTCCAAAGGAGATATCCTCGGGGAGGTGATGTGGTGGAACCTTCCCCATCATCCAAATCCGTGTTCTCAGTGAGGGATTCGAGGGAGTCCAAGTGCCTCCTCTTGCACATATGCTTGTGAGGCACCTCTCTGGTGGGGCTTTCTGGAGGGAACTAGCAAACCACTTGTTTATCAGGGGGAGCCGCCTGGAGTTCCTCAAGCACAGGTTGTCTCTCTGGTAAAATGATGGGGATTCGCATACAAAGCAGAGGGAGTTGGGGCGGAGTCCAAAGATATAGTCAGGGGCCTCGATCCATTGGAGAGAACCCTTTCTACCATGTTGAACGCTGAGGGAAAACGAGCTTCTTGGGACACCTGTAAGGGAACCTCTCTCCCTGGATCTGACACGAGAATTGAAGTCGGGCCGGAAGTAGATGTCTCTCCAAGGGAGGGAACTTGACACGACAACGTCGGAGCTGATGGAAAAAGTTCCACCCCCCCTCGAATCTGACACTCGAGCTCCGGCTCCGAGAGCCACTTGGATCCAAACTGGTCGGATCCAACATGCTCCAGGCAGCTGCCGGCATCGAGGAGACAAGTACCGTCGGTGCCAAACCCCTGATTAAGGCCATCCTCGGATCCATGTACTCCGAAACCGGGGCTCGGATCAGAAAAAGAGATATTGGTGTAAAGAAGGGAAGTGAGCTCCTCCCTCCAGAGGGAGAGGGGGCTGGCAAGACTACCATCTGAATTTGTGTGTGAATGAACCTCCACATCATTTTATCCATGTCAACTTCAGAGAGGCTGCAGATGGACCACGACGAAGCCACGGACTCTGACCTGGTGGGTTGTGGAACCAAGGCTCTAAATGGTGGTCATGGCTCCTCCGGCTCTGGAGAAAATCTGGGAGATCGGAGCAGAAGGGAGTCACGGTGTCTAGACTGACTCTTAGTGGGAGTTCCTGACGGAGCTGAAAGGTCCGGGGACCTCTCTCTTTTTTCAGGACGGTGCTCTATCTCCTTCTGCCTTTTCTGCGCTCTGCTTCCACAGGCTTAGAAGTAGGAGGATGAGTCCCAGCCTGGGGGGAGGAGAAGGAAGGACAAGAGTAGAAAGAGAGGTGGCCACAGCAACAGTGGTGACTGAAGCCGAAGAGGAGGCGTCTGCCTGCGTAGATGATAGTAGGCCCTTCAAAGCTAACTTGGCCCGCCGATCCTTGAGGGCGCATGGGTTAAAACCCATGCAAATAGCACAGTCTGTTCAAATGGGCTACACCCAAACACAACATACAAAGAGTGTGGCCATACTCAGTGCACCTCTAAAACACTTGCTTGGGAAGATCTGCCATGTCCCACCACGAGTAACTTTTAGACAAATTTAAACAAGTTATCCGAAACTAGTTTTCTCAACACACGCCACTCACCACACACTCAGACAAGCATACAGAAGGCTGGGGGGAGGGGGAGACAACTATACTCTAAACTACCTAACTACCTGAAAGCTAACAAAAATGCTTTAACTCGATGCACCAGCAAGGGGAGGATGAGAGGAAACCTATACTGACAGGTATACACACTCAAAAAACACTAATAAGACAGAAAAACCCAACTCACAACTCGGAGCTCAGAATCACGATGCTTAGGCAAGCCGTGGCAGACGAGATCTGGGGGATGGAAGGTAGTGGTGCTGTATTATGGGTAAGGGGAGGAGCTTGGAGCTCGGATCAGATGCTAGTGAAATTGCTGGCCCGGATTCGATATGGATCTGGTACCCACAGGTTGAAGATCAAATGAAGTAAACTACTTCAGATATATAATTTTCTAGTAGGAGGCTATCTTGCCTCCATTGGTACCTGATGCAAGTCCTCAGTAAACAGGTGCCTAAGAGTTAAGTCTCTATCATCCAGGCAGTCATTTGATGTTGTTTAAGGCAGGGTGCATCAAACACCCATCTTCTTATACGAGTAGATCCACTGTGTGAGGAAGCTTGTGTTAATTGCCCGGGCCAATTCCAAAAGAAAGGAGAACCTCTGTCGCTTGGGCCAGAAGGGAGTCCCCACAATGATGTTTGGGATTCCTTCTGAATCTTTTAGAAGTTCCCTAGATATCAGTGAAAAGGGAAGAACAGCACACAGAAGAGTCTTGTTGAAGGAAAGGAAAAGGAATGCCACTTCTAGGCATTCTTGCATGGTATCCTGCAGCAGATTTTTTCCAACTGATTGTTCAGACAGGAAGCAAAAAGGTCTACTTGAGGAACTCCCCACAGATGGATCAAGTCTTGGAAGAGCACCTGAACTAGTTTCCATTTGTGAGGGTTTGCCTTTGTCCTGCTCAGCTTGACTGCCGCACAATTTTGCTCTGATGAAATATAGGATGCCTGCAAGGTGAGACTGTACTGTAAAGATATATCCCATGCCAACCTGGCTAGTCTGCATGAGGGGTGGCGTAAGACTTGATTCCACATCACTGTGATATTGTCAGCAACAAATGAAAGAGGCCCTGGGGACCAAATGTGATTTATAGAGTGGAGCATCCTGATACCAGCAAACATATCTTTATGTTTATGTTCTTGTGTTTGTGTGTGTTTTGTTGTCCAAGACACTTTGCACTTCTATTGTCCTCGACAATGCTCCCCAAGCAAAATCTGAGGCATCTGTTGTAGCAGCAGGGGAGAATGAAAGACCTGGATTGAGGAATATTTGATGTTTCCCCCAAATGACTTTCTGACAAATCCTAAAACTGAAATCCAAAAAGATAATGGGTGTTTAGGGTCTATATTAGAACATCGAAGTTTCAGAACTTCGAATATTCTAATATCGACCCCTAGTAACTGAAAACTGATAACATCGAAAATTCAGAACAGCGAATATTTTCCTAGGGAAAAAATTTGCTGTTCCAAAACACATACACACAACACAAACACACCAAACAAACAGCAATCCACACACATACACCTAAAATCTTACATCTAACCCTACACTAAACTGTACATACACCACTATCTACCCACTTACCTTAACCCAAACCCTAACCCTAAGGTCCGTCACTATCGCACACACACCTCACCCGCGCCATAACTCTAACTCACCTACCCCGCCCTAACCCTCACGTCCACACATTTGCACACTTACCTGACCCACGCCCTAACCCTAACTCACCTAACCCGCCCTAACCCTCACGTCCGCACAATCGGACACTTACCTGAACCCGACCCGTAACTTTCCACCACAGTGCTGAAAATAGTGAAGCGAAAGGAACGGACAACCAGATTCTTTCCCTAGGAAAGAATTTGGTTTTCTGAAACTTCGCTGTTTTCAGCTTTCGCTTATTAGGGGTCGATATTAGAACATTCAAAGTTCTGAAACTTCAGTGTTCTAATATAGACCCGGGAGTTGGTGCTGGGGCAAAAGCAACTTCAGGTAACACTGTATCTTTCTCATGTGAAGTCTTGACACGGGTATCATAGCATAGATGCCATGAGACACAGAATCCTTAACAATTCCCTCACAGTGACTGAAATTTGAGTGGAAGCCTCCCTGAAATAGATTTAAATATAAATCTATTTTTTTTCCTGTGGAAGAAAACATTTTCGTACTGAGGTATCTAGAATATGCCACAGGAATGCAACCTTGTGTGATGGAGCCAAAAAAGACTTATGAATGCTCTCTTGGAATTTCAGCCTAGGTAGGAAATCTTTCACCCAAGTGCGAAAGTCCTGCTACTTTGGAGAAAAAACTTGGCAAGAATAAGCAAGTTGCCTACATATGAAACATTGCTGACATCCTGAAGCCTGCAATAGGCTACAATTAGACCTAGATACTTTATCAACACTCTTGGAGCAGTACATAGCCCAAGGAGTAACAAAGAGAACTGATAATGTGATCCAGACACATCAAACCTTTAGAAACTTCTGGACGAACAGGAATCAGATAAGCATATTTTAAATCTAAGGTTACCAGAAAACTCAAAAGAAGAAGAGGAGGTGGTAAGTTGTGAAGTGAAAGCATTTTGAACCTGGGCACTATCACATACTGAACTGGTCTCTAGGCATTTTATTTCTGACAACAAAAGCATTACTGAATAAAAACCTTTTTCCCAACTAGGAAGGAGGGACTACTACTATTAACCCCTGAGACTGTATGTGTGTAGGACAGGAGTGAACAGAGGTGCTTGGTGTGGTGGACGTGGAATAATTCCCTGAAAGGGAGGAATGTCTCCAAACTATCATCTGTAACTGATGAATCAGTCTCAGAACACATTTGTCTAAAACAATGTGTTGCCAGAAAGAGAAGTGGAGATTCAGCCTTCTTGGAAGGAATAAGGGACTGCTGGTGGTGGTGGTGGTGGTGGTGGTGGTGGTGGGGGGTATGGACAAGGTCTCTAACATACTCATTCGGTCTTGTTTGACTATGCTTTATTCTGGGAGTGTTCCTATCTTTTTGGAACTTTCTTGCCATTGCTTTTTTAAACATCTGCATTTTGCTGACACCATTTATTTTGTTTCTTGCCATAAGTGGATGAGGTAGCAGAAAATCCCATGGAAAATTTGGAGTAGGATGGCTGAAAAATCAGAGATTCCCTGCCTCGGTAAACCCCTTTCATCACACTTTTCAATCATCTCCACAATAACAGGGGAACTAAATCTCTATCCAAAGAAATGGACAGTTAAATTCCATTTGTAACACAATTTGGGAATTTCTGAGAATGCAGCCATGCAAACCTCCTGAAAACAGTACAGGTGGCCATAGCCTTGCAAAAAGTATCAGAGTCAGCACAGCCAAACACAAACTGTAAACAATGAGTAGTGACCTGTGCAACAGAAGAAACTAAATTATTTAAAGCAGATTTTTCCACACAAAACAGAGCTCAGATAAAATATTACTCAAACTTTGAAAAATAGTCAGAACAAACTTTAACATGTGAGCTTGACAATTAAAAATTCTGGAAATTAAAGTTGCAGCAGTATACACTTTTTCTCAATACATATCAATAATTTTCCCATCCTTCTCATAAAAAGAGTAGGATTGGAATTTACTATGCAACAGTGGGATCAACTAAAGCTACAGCTGCTGGTTCAGGTTAGGGAGTAGTGCTTAAAAACATAAAAGATTGAGGAACTTTATAGTTTCTATCAGTCTTTTTAGAGGCAATTGGCTGACTATCAGCAAAACTGCAGGCAGTAATACACTCATCCTTTAAAGCAGACAGAAAAGGAGGAACTGGTGCAGGTGCTAGAAATTCTTTCTATAACAACTCATAGTATTTTGTGAGGGAATGAGAAAAGTACAGTTGTGTACACTTAGTAGATGTTGGAGTGTATTCACTGTTGCAGTCATCACACTTGGGTTATCTGCCTGCAGGTAGCCCTCAGTTGGCCCAAATACCAGAGACTTAGTATTTCTGCATTGGTTGCTGTCGCTCCAGAACTGACGTAATGTAATCAGGGGTATAAGGTTATGGTGGGGAAAAACACCACCAGTAAAAAGTACAAACCAATACCAATACCCCTGAAAGGGGTGAGTAATAGACATAGAGAGGAGAGAGAGAGAAACAAGGGGGCTGGAGGGATGGAATCCAGGACTGCTACAGTGAATACACTCGAACATCTACATTTATGGTAAGTGTACACAACTGTACTATGTTCTTCGTGTTTCACTGTTGTAGTCATCACACTTGGGTAGATTCCCAAAGCTGAAGAAAGGTGGAGGCAGTCAAGAAGAGTTGGGGCTGGCTAGTATGCCTTGCAGGACTGCTGTTGCAAAACCTGCCCTGGATTTGGAAAAGATAGGCAGGTGGTAATGCTTCGTGAAGGTGTGTACAGACCTCCAGGTAGCAGCTTCCAGGATGTCCCTGGTAGGGACTCCCCTGAGGAATGCTGTAGAGGTAGAAGTTGCCTTAGTGGAATGTGCTCTGACCCCCTGAGGGGTTGGTTTCCCATGGTGCTTGTAGCAGAAATGGAAGCAATGTGCTATCCATTTGGAAATTGTTTGTTTTGAAATGGCCTAGCCCTCTGCCCCTGGTGCAAAGTTGACTAGTAACTGGTCAGATTTCCTGAAGGCCTTAGACCTATCGGGTCTATATTAGAACACTGAACATTCAAAATTTAGAGTGTTCTAATATCGAACCCTATGAATCGAAAATTTAAAACATCGAACATTCAGAACAGCAAATTTTTTTCCTAGGGAAAGAATTTGCTATTCCAAAACACCATACACGCAACACAAGCACGCCAAACAAACAGAAATCCACACACGTACACCTAAACCTACACTAAACTATACATACACCACTAAACTATCCACTTACCTTAACCCTAACCCTAAGGTCCGTCACTATCGGACAGTCACCTCACCCGCGCCCTAACCCTCACTTCCACACAATCGCACACTTACCTGAACCTGACCCGTAACTTTCCACCACAGCGCTGAAAATACCGAAGCAACAGAAACGGACAACCAAATTCTTTCCCTGGAAAAAAATTTGTTTTTCTGTTTCTTCAATATTTTCAGCGTTCGCTGAAAATGGGTCGATATTAGAACACTCGACATTTTGAACGTTCGGTGTTCTAATATAGACCTGTCCTATCAAGGTAGAATCTGAGCTGTCTGTGCACATCCAAGGAGTGCAGGATCCTTTCCCCTTTATTTTGAGGATTAGGGAAGAAAGTTGGCAAATGGATAGATTGGGTGAGTCACACTGGACACCACTTTAGGCATAAAGGAAGGGTTAGTCCTAAGGAAAACCCTGTCAGCATGGAAAATAATGATGGGTTCCACAGCCATAAGTGCTTGTAGCTCAGACACTCTTCTAGCTGAAGTGATGGCCAGAAGCAAGGTTGATTTACAAGAGAGGAATTTTCTGCTGATGCTGCAGGCTCAAAGGGGGTAAGTGTGAGCTTTTCCAGAACAAAGTTAAGGTCCCAAGTAGGGGTGGGTGCTCTCCTTGGTGGCCTTAAGTTGTTTGCCCCTCTCAGGAACTGTTTAATAAGAGGGTGAGAGAAGAGATGTGGCTCCGTGTTGTAATGAGCCGAAATGGCAGAGGCATGGATCTTAATGGAGAAGAAGGATAGGCTTCTGTGAAGTAGATCTGTTAAGTAATCCAGGATTAGAGGCAGGGAGGGCAGAGTTGTGTCATCTCCTTTAGACTGAATCCAGGAGCAGTACCTTTTCCACTAATCAGCATAGGATTTCACTGTACTGAGTCTTCTGGCTTCAAGAATGACGTCCAGTACCTGCTTGCTTAGGCTGGTTACTGGGGGAGAATTCAAGGAATAAGCCAGGTTGCAAGATTCAGGGTTTGCAGTTGCAGGTGCAGGTGCAAGATCTGCCCCGCTGAGAGAACAGGGCTGGCTTCTGGTGTAGGTGCCAGGGTGGCACCTGTGACAGGCTGCACAGGAGTGGGTACCAGTGCTGGCTTGGCCAGTCCGGGGCAATCAGGATTGTCCTTGGTCTGTCCTGTCTTATCTTGATCAATACTCTTGAGAGAAGGAGCAGAGGGGAAAAGGCATAGACTGAGAGATTTACCGACTGAAAGGATAGGGCATCCACTTTCCAGGCCCTGCTGTGAGGTGTCCTGGGGCAGAATGTGCTGAGCTGGTGATTGCAGGGGGAGGCAAAGAGGTCTACCTTTGGGGTCCTCCATGTCTAAATCAGAAGGTTGAAGGTGCTGGGCTCTAATTGCCACTCATCTGGGTCTAGGAGATTTCTGCTTAGGTTGTCTGCCAGTGAGTTTTGTTTGCCTGGCAGGAATTGAGCTTGCAGATGGACCTGCATGTCCAAGGCAGAGTTCCACAGGACCATGGCTAGCCTGCAAAGTGGGCAAGAGTGGGTTCCCCCCTGCTTGTTGATGTACCACACAACTGTGGTGCTGTCTGTTTTTATTAGCAGGTGTCCTGGTGAGATTAGGGATCTGAAAGCTGTCAGAGCGTGTTGCACAGCTAGCATCTCTTTTTGGTTGATGTGCAGATGAATTTGACTTCGGCTCCAGTGGCACTGAGTGCACTTGCCGTCCATGTGTGCCCCCTAGGCAAAGTCTGATGCATCTGTGGTTAGGGTCTGGGCAGTGTGGGGATTGAGTAAAGGGCAGACCCTTGTTGTGGGTGCATGCTGCTGCCCACCAAAGAAACTCTGTCCTTAGACAGGGTATGATAGGAATGACGGTTTCCAGGTCCTGAGAATGTTGACACCAAAGACTTTTTAAGTACCACTGAAGTTTCCTCATATGCAGTCTGGCAAACAGAATTAGTAGGATGCATAAGGCCATGAACCCTAGGGCCTGCAGGATTTTCCTTGCGAATAGCTGGGTTCTGGTGGCCATTTAAGTAAAATAGTCTGTCAGATACTTTTTCTGACATCTGTTAGAGCAAGAAAAAAGGATCCCCAATGGGGTACCTGGCTCTAGAAACTTCAGGATGATTCAATTCGTAAACGAAAACTCAGGTAGCAGCCGACCGGCACTCATGCAAACTGCTTCGAGCTCCTCGGCAAGAAAGACTGATGTAATGGCGTCGGCTTCCTGTTTTTATACCCCTGACGTCAGTCCTGGAGCGACAGCAACCAATGCAGAATACTAAGTATCTGGTATTCGGGCCGACTGAGGGCAAACTGCAGGCAGATAAGTGTGATGACTTCAACAGTAAAACACGAAGAACATCCTCAGTGTTCTCCCACTGAAAACAATAGCACATTCTCGAAATGGTCTCAGGGAAACCCCCTAGAGGAAAAATCAGAAACTCAGCTTTCGTGTCTGAATCAGAAATCTGAGGAGAAAACTCTGTTATCTGCCCCTTCATCGTCCTGTGTAGATTCAGAATCTTGAATCTCTTCAGCAAAAGTTGTATCCCTCTTTCTTTTAATAGAAACTATTTCACAACCAGGATCAATAGACTGACTCAAACCCTGGGCCAGACCCAGAATACTTACTTCTAAGGAAATTTGAGGAGGACTAGATGACTAGGAAGATTAGAAAGACTAGGAAGACTACCTTAGTTTTGTGTTTCTTTTTGACAAGAAAAATAAGGCTAACAAAGATACTAATAGCAGCAGCAATTTCCCCTGGGATGAACACAGCGTTCTGACAAAAAAAAAAAAAAAAAGAGAGAAACCTTCCCTGTTCTCTCTCTCCCAGGACCAACAAGAGTGGCTTTCCCTTGCCCAGTGAGGGACCCTCAACAGCCACACAGGAAGTGGCTACTCCCTGGTCTATTGTGGTTGTTGGTGTTACACCACAGGGGTTATGGGTAAAAGATGAGTGGTCTGAGGAACAACAAATGGCCACAGCAGAGTCACCTACCTGCAGGTGATGGAAACTGCTAGCCTGCTGTGGTGGCAAAGCCTATTAACTTTTTCTTTTTGTAGCTGGTCTTAGGGGACCAGTAGTTTGGTTCTATGGTCAAGCCAAAAATGGTGTCTCCTACACAGGTAAGACAAGCAGCAAATGCCTGTAAAAGCTAAGTCTTTAAAAGCCACTTTTTTCAGAGAAAACACAGCTAAAAATACCTTAAACACTGCCAGTGCCCCCCCCCCCAAAAAAAAAACAAGTAAATTAAACACTTTCTCCATGGAAAAAACAAACTGTGTTCAGTTACTTTATACAACTTTTAAAATGAAAGGAAAAAACAATTTTTATTTAAAGGTATAATACAGTCTCATGACAAAGTACAGTTTTGTACCTACCATAAATGTAGATGTCCGATAGGAATGCATCTGCAGTCCTTACAAATGGGTTGTCCTTTCGTCAGGCAGCCCTTCGGTCGGCCGGATTCCAAAGTCTGGGTCTGGCTTCGGCTGGTGTCGCACTTCACCCGACGTCATTGCGGCAGTTCTTCGGGTATAAAGGCATCAGCCGACGCCATTTTCCTCAGTGTTTCTTGCCCCAGATGCCAGGTGCCCTCTTGGATGGCTAAATTTGGATAAATGCCAAAGTTTCCAAATAGTAGAGAGCAAACACATAAAATAAGCATGTATGTACATATATACAAACAAATACACCATAATAGATTCCCCCCCAAGCTAGCTAAAGGTTGGCAAATACCCTAGGAGTACCACAGAGGGGAAGGTGGGTGGGTAATCCTGACTGCAGATGCATTCCTATCGGACATCTACATTTATGGTAGGTACAAAACTGTACTATGTCCTTCAAGGATGCATCTGCAGTCCTTACAAATGGGTAGAATACCATAGCTAAACTAGGGGAGGAGGAAAAGAGTAGAGATTATGGTGTAGATAGGATCCCTTGCAAAACCTGCTCGGGATCTAGAGTATAAAGGTAAATTGTAATGCTTGGCAAATGTATGCACGGAGGTCCAAGTAGCAGCCTCTATAATGTCCTTGGTAGCCACTCCTCGTAAAAAAGCTGTGGTGGTGGCTGTAGCCCTTGTGGAGTGAGGCCTGATGTTCTCTGGAGTTTTCTTTCCATGGTAGGAGTAACAAAATCTAATGCAATTTCCTATCCATTTGGAGATTGTCTGTTTTGAAATTGGTTTTCCTTCCTTTCCTGTTACATATGCTACCAGAAGCTGGTCAGTTTTTCTATTGGTTTTGGTCCTGTCCAGGTAGTAGCGTAACTGCCTATGCACATCCAAGGTATGCAAGAGTCTTTCTCCCCTGTTCTGTGGGTTGGGGAAGAATGTAGGTAGGTGGATAGCCTGATTTAAAGAGACTCTGGATACCACCTTAGGCATAAATGTAGGATTTGTTCTCATGGACACTCTATCTTGATGGAAGATCAGGAAGGGTTGTACTGCCATTAATGCCTGTAGTTCAGAGACCCTTCTTGCTGAAGTTATTGCCAGCAGGAAAGCAGTCTTCCAGGATAAGTATTGTAATTCTGCTGTTGCTGCTGGTTCGAAAGGGGAAGTGTCAATTTTTCTAGCACAAAGTTCAAGTCCCATGCTGGCAATGGAGGTTTCCTGGGAGGTTTTACATTTTTAATTCCTCTCAGAAACTGTCTGAGCAGAGGATGAGAGAAGACAGGAGGATCCAAGCTGTATTCTGCTGAAATAGCTGATGCATGTATCTTGATGGAAGAATAGGACAGGCCTGTATGGAAGAGCTCTGCCAAGTACTCCAGGATGTTGGCTATGTTCACCAGTGTCACATCTTGCCCCTTTGCAGTACTCCAAATGAGATATCTTTTCCATTTTTCTGCATAATTCTTTCTTGTTGAAAGTCTACGAGCCTCCAGGATTATGTCTTTAACCCTTTGGGATAAATTTGGGTTAATTGCTGTTATGTAATGTTCCAGGCAGTTAGCTGCAGAGTTTTCAGGTTTGGATGCAGGATGTTGTAGTTGTTCTGTGTTAACAGTAACGGGATCAGGGGTAGTGTCCATATTTGTTCCCGAGACATGCTCCTCAGCAATGGATACCAATGTTGTCTTGGCCAGTCTGGAGCTATCAGAATGATCCTTGGACGTTCCTCTTTGATCTTCAGAAGCACCTTGTGCATCAAAGGAAGTGGTGGGAATGCGTATGCTGTCAGGTTTTTCCAACTGAAAGATAGGGAGTCCACCTTCCAAGCAAGTGGGTGGTATGCCCTTGTGCAGAATTTATTTATCTGGTGATTGAGTGGGGATGCAAACAAGTCTATTTGTGGTAATCCCCATTTCTTTGTGATGGCCTTGAAGATGTCCGGATGCAGCATCCATTCGTGGGCATCTGTGGTAGTTCTGCTTAATATGTCTGCTAGAATGTTTTCCTTCCCCGGTACAAAAATTGCTTGTAACTGAATGTTGTAGCTCAGAGCCACATCCCATAGGTCCAGTGCCAGCCGGCATAGAGGATATGAATGTGTGCCTCCCTGTTTGTTGATGTACCACATAACTCTGGTGTTGTCTGTCCTTATCATCAGCTGACCTTCTTGGAGAAAAGGTCTGAATGACTGGATTGCCAATTTTACTGCCAGCATTTCTTTCAGATTTATGTGCAGGTGCAGCTGGTCTTGAGTCCATAGGCCTTGAATGCACTTGTCCAGCATGTGTGCCCCCCAACCGAGGTCTGAGGCATTTGTCGTGATGGTTTGTCTTGGTTGACTGTTGCAGAAGGGCAATCCTGTGTTTGATTGACAGGCCTGAGCCCACCATAGGAACTCTTGTTTCAGGCATGGGATTATTGGAATTTTGGTTTCTAGGCTGTGCTTGTGTTGGGACCACAAATTCTTTAGGTACCACTGTAGCTTTCTCATGTGCAGTCTGGCATGAGGGACCAGTATTATGCAGGATGCCATGAAGCCTAGAGCTTGTAGCACTTTTCTTGCAGTTAGATGGTTCTGCTTTGTTAATGCCAAGAAGTAGAGAGGTAGTTGCTCTTTCTTTTCTGCAGTTAGGAATGCCATTTGTTTTGATGTGTCCAGTTCTGCACCCAGAAAGGTTATTCTTTGGGATGGAATCAGCCTTGACTTTTTTATATTGACTGTATATCCCAGGGCTTGCAGCAGGTAAATGACTCTTTGTAAGTCTTCTGTTAGCTTGCTTTTGTTGTCTGCTTGCATCAGGCAGTCGTCCAGGTAGGGATAAATTTGAATCCCCTGAAGTCTGCAATGAGCGATTACTGATGCCAGGCATTTCGTGAACACTCTGGGCGCAGTAGATAAGCCAAAGGGCAACGCTGAGAATTGATAATGCTCTGATCCTGCAAGAAATCTGAGGTATCTTCTGCAAATTGGTCGTATGGGGACGTGCAGGTATGCCTCCTTGAGATCTAGAGTTACCAGCCAAGACTCCTTGCCCAGCATGGGAAGAAGCTGCTGTAGGGTCAGCATTTTGAATTTTGGAACAATGAGGAATGTGTTTAAAGCGGACAGGTCTAGAATAGGCCTCCATTTGTTTTCTTTTCTTGGTACCAGGAAGAGTCTGGAGTAAAATCCCTTTCCTTGCTCCATAGATGGTACTTTTTCCACAGCTCTCATTCTTAATAATTGAGATATTTGCTTTAGAGCTTCTGTCCTTTGAGTAGGTGGTAGGTTTGGCATTCCTCTCTTTCCTGGTAGAGTATGGAGATGGAACCTGTAACCTTGGTCTATAGTTTGCAAAATCCATTTTTCTCTTGTGATGCAATGCCAGTTCTTTGAAAATAAGGTTAGCTTTCCGCCTAAGGGTGCTTCTAGTTGTTCCCTGGTAGGCGGTGCCACCGCCAAGTCACTGTGATTGAGTTGTTGTAGTGGTGGTGGCTGCATCCATGCCTCGCTGGTTGTTACCTTGCCACTGGCGTCCCCTGTAGGCACCCCTGGATTGGTTTCTGCCTCTAGAACGCCTATACCTGCCTCTTTGAGTCTTAGAGGAGTCCGGAAAGGACCAATTCTTGGAGGGCCAGTTCCTGCTAAACCTTGGAGGTTGAACCTGTAAGAAATCTTTCACTGTTTGTACAGATTTTGCCTTCTCTTCCATCTTTTTTAGTACCTGCTGTGCAGGGGAACCAAATAAATTGACCTTGTCCATGGGTGCATCCAAAAGCTTTGATTTGACATGGTCTGGTAATGCCTGTTCTTTCAACCATGCATGTCTCCTGATAACTGTGCCAGTCATGGCTGATCTAAAGGAAGCCTCCAGTGCATCATAGCCACATTTTAAAGAATGGTTACTAACCTGCTGTATGTTATGTACCATTTCTTGAACATATTTTTTATCTAAAGATTCTTCAGAGGACAGCTTTTTAGTCAACTGGTCAAGCATAAACTCTTGATATTGAATCATATGAAATTGGCAGTTCAAAGCCCTAGCTGACAAAGTAGCAGAGGTATAAACTTTTTTACCCCATCTCTCTAAGGACCTGGATTCCCTTTCAGAGGGGAGGGGGTTTTTAGTAGATGTAGCTGCTACAGCTTTAGGGCCCTGGGAGATAGTCTCTGGATCTGCAAGGCCCTGTCTGGAAGAGGCTGGGATCCACGAATTAAAGAGATGAGATCTTCAGCCAAAGAAAGCATATGGGAGCTGGTGCTGGGCCTGTAAGAGGGGGGTTTGGCAGGCACCGTTTTTGATGCTTTGGCTGCTTTAGCCCTGGCAAAGGCCTTAATAGACATTGCTGCAGGAGGCCTAGCAGCTCCACGTGCAGGGGTTGAAATATCCAGGGGAATAGTGTCTGATAATTCCTGTGAAACCGCAACAGAAGGTTGGATTTCAGAAGCCAATTCTACCAGGATAGAAGAGGCCTCGGTAGAAGGCATGGTTTCGGTTGAAGAAAGAACCGCTTGCTCGGTTTCGGCCGAAACCGAGACACTCGCGGTTTGCTTAACCACGGTTTCGGCCGAAACCGCGGACCGCGAGTGTCGGTCCTTTTCTTTGCGTTTTTTGGTAATTTGCGTTGTCGGAGGATCCGACGGCATAATATAGGCAAAATCGGAGCCGAAAATCTGTTCAGCAAACTCCGACCGACGTCTAAGCGTCCGTCGGTTAAAAGAAGCACAGGCTAGACAAGCTGCTACGTCGTGGTCTGGGCCTAAACAATGTATACAGTAGGAGTGGAAATCTTTATGAGGTATTTGTTTCCCACAAGATAAACAGTTATTCACTTTCTCTGACATCGGCCGAGGCAAGAAAGAGTCCCCAACGGGGTACTTAGCTTTTTAGAAGTCTTCGAAGTAATATTCGGTAGTAGTAATCTCTGGATCTGACCAACCGGCACTTGCGAACAGCTTCTGCTTCGGGCACCACGCGGCAAGAAAGACTGAGGAAAATGGCGTCAGCTGATGCCTTTATACCCGAAGAACTGCCGCAATGACGTCGGGTGAAGTGCGACACCAGCCGAAGCCAGACCCAGACTTTGGAATCCGGCCGACCGAAGGGCTGCCTGACGACAGGACAACCCATTTGTAAGGACTGCAGATGCATCCTTGAAGGACATCCTGTTAAAACACAAACTTCTAGCTTTATAATAACTTTCCTGAAGAGAAGGTGATAAAACCAAACAATCCCTGGGATTCAATAAACTCCGAGTAGGCTTCGTGCAAAGCTTACATGGAGTTCACATGTGTATTGGTGATCAGTGTTGAGAAGCAGTGCTCATTACATATTCATGCTGCATATCCTATTTAAATGTAAATAAGCTCCATTTCCCAGCTGGCAACAGTGTTGCTGGCCAGGAAACTGTGCAAGTCAACATGCATAGCAATCCTTTTTAAGTCAGAGCAAAGAAGGTCCATGGTTTAGCACAGAATGCCACAATGATCACAAGGGCTTAACAGATAATAGTGGTCATAGCTCTCAATCTTTTAGTGCAAGAAACCTGGACAAAGGCAAACATAATGGGGAGACAATGACCCGGAAATAGGGACAGATATGACATATTTGCTCTTTAGAAATGTGTTAGAATAACAAGGGGTTTGTGTTGAGATATATTTTCTAAAGGATTTCAAGTCTGAAACTCAAATGTATGTAATTATTGAGTCACATCAGTCCTGAGATCATCCCAGTGACATGGCAGAAAACCACAAATCTGATAAGGAACACACCAAGATATACAAGGCAAAAATCAGGACATTTCTGCGAAAATCTGGACAGTTGAGAGGTATGACAGTTATGTATATGGTCCAAACACAGTACAGGACAGCGCAGAGTATTGTGAAATCCCACTTCTGGCATTCTGTACTGATGTGTAAGGGTACATGGACTGCCGTGTAAAATAAACACTCAGGAGAAATGTGTGTATTGAATACATACACATAGATGAATTGTAAGAATGAACACAGGGAAAGAGGGCAGGTGAAACAACCTAATATACAGCACATGACAGCATGTCAATGGAAGACAGTTGTAACAGCGACACCAATCACATATCAATATGGTACAGTACAGACCGCACAGTGAAGATGTGTACTATGCAACTATCACACAAGGGGGTATAACAATGGGGAAGATATCTATGTGTGAAAAACATCCTTACATGAACAATACAGAGGACATCCATCAGGAATGTTCTATACAACTGGGGTAGGGTGCATATTGTGAAGCTGTGCAAACTGATTTGCCTTAATATGACTGTAATCTCAGCAGAGGTCTCAGCAAGTGGGGCACAGGTAAAGGCTCATAGACAACATTAAATGAAACAAGCACAATCATGGACAATATCAGAATACCACTACCAGTAATCCCAGGTTTCTGACACAACATATGTGATTTAGAGTGATCAGAGATGATTCTGCACAAACACACTTGTATAAATATTATGACATGTCCACACTCTATAAGGGTAATCACACACACTGTCCTGGCACTGTAACATCTGCTGGAGGTGTTAGGAGGGGCACTGCTATACCTGTATGCAACATTATGATCAATACAAGCTAGTTGACTGGCTGGTGTGCATGGCATTGATATATATGGCACAATCCACACTGTCATGAATGTTACCCATGCCATTAATGTTGTCAAACAGCTATGTATGTACTGTGTGCCTCACCAGAACAGGTAGCACACATGCATCTGGTATTACAACTTGATGGGGATTCTGCACCAGACAGTAATGTTTATGCCACCAAAAGAATACCTAGATATTTCCAAATAGATTTTTGTGACAGCTCACTGGGACAAAGGGGTAACACTTCAATTACACATGAATGGAAGATGTGTAGGGAGGTACATGAAGAAGGGTGCATTGTACTCAGTTACTGATGTGATGAAGGCTGTGATCTATGGAGGTATTATGGCCTCTGATGGGGATGTCTTTCACATTCTCAGTAGCTGTGTGACATGCAAGGTAGTAGTTAGCACTGTGACCACAAGCTGGTGACCGTTCCACTTACAATCTACCCCAAGGCACAGGTCACATACCCACTGGTCTGATTATAGGGTGTGATGTCTACATTATACTTGGGTCACGTGTTTTCCTGATGTAACAAACCCCCTATGTTTTCATGCCATTGCAGGTGTTGTCATGGCTGTGGCAGCAATCTTTGGTGTGTGTTGATACGACCTATAGAAGACTAATAGAGTTGGAGTTAATGACTGCCCATAATCTGTAGTCATTCAGACAGCTATTGGACATAGGATGTGTATGTCATCTGTGATGTCTGTCACTTAAATAATGGACAGGAAAGGGCCTAGAAGACAGCCTTAACATATAGACCTGATCAGTGAACCTGAGATGTAGCTCAATTCACACATCTCAACATATTTAGATGCCATGTATGTGATACAGTGGTTTACCCACTTGGTGATATAGGTGTACATGACCACATCTGACAGTGTTGACTGAATACCTCAGTGTGGATTTGTCAAATGCCTTTGTCAAGTTCAAAAGAATGATAGTGTTTGCTGTAGCATTAGCAACTCACACAGGTTTGTTGCACACAGCTAGGATATCACTAGCGTCCATTTAGAAAAGGTCCATGATGACATGTTGGTCTACCTCACAGGAGAGTCAGGATGTGTCTATACATGTATCAGGTGCTACCCCCCCCCCCAACTCAGATGGTGGCATGTTGATGTACATCCTTCTACAAGAACAGAGTCTGTGTGGAAGTTGTGTTGAAGTGTGTATTCAACCATGTCAGGAATGTGTATTTGATGAGTCAAGTGACAGGCAGTCTGTGATGCTGTCACAGCCCATTGATTCTGTATGATAGGCCTGGATGAAGGTAAGACACTGGCCTAGGGTTTGAACACAGTCTGCATGCAGGTATCACTGAGAAACTCTCCCAGCTGGGGATTAAACCTTACATCACTAAATGGATAACCAACTGGCTCACTGACAGAACACATACTGTGAAAGTTGATGAATCAACCTGTACCAATAGAGCCGTCACCACTGGCATACCCCAGAGATTTGTGTTTGGCCCTTTATGGTTTGGAATCTATTTCTGAACAGTTCAGGCTAAAGTATACAGCCTTTGGCTTACCGCGTTTGCTGATTCTTGCATACTGGGTGAAATCTTTGAGTCCACCTATGATTATAACATACTACAGGAGGGGCTAACACAGACAACTGATTGGTGATAAAGCCACACAGTCTATAAATCAATGCAAAAATGTGTCTTTATTTTGTCCTTCTGCAAAGTGGAATTCCCTTCTAGGTACAGCATTAACAACAGTCTCATTATGCTGAAACCTAGTAATGCAAGTACTGGGAACACAAGTACACAGCAATTTGAACTTCAACCACTAACTGTCCACAATGGTAATGAAAGGGTATGTCGTGCACATCATATGTCATGCCATCGTAGTCCAATCTCAGGATTATATTGCAGCACTGTACTCAAACCTCATCAGAACACTAATACAGAGTATAATGCCCTACTTTGCATGTACCTCAACAGACATATGCAGCAGCTGGAGAGACCACAGGGGTTACTCACCAGGGAAACACAGTGCCTACAATCCAGGAAGGATTTAGAGTAGAAAATTTAACTCGGATAGAGCAGGGGACACTAAAATTAAGGAGAAACCAGTGGTGCAGGAAGCATCTAATCAGTTGAAGATACTTTGGAGCCTTCCACAGGAAACCAGTACAAAGGTTCAGTTGGAGCCACACAGCAAGGGAAAGAACAGGAAA